>NC_087211.1:67043221-67063221 GCF_015104395.2 Macrobrachium nipponense | reverse complement strand
TGTTTCTGCTTGTATAAGCGCTAAGAGACAGCGGTTGCGTAGGCAAGTAATTTGTTTTATAAGTTATATGTATGTTCGATTCTCGGTCCCGGCCAAGGCGGAATCAGAGGAATATATTTCTGGTGATAGAAATTCCTTTCTCGATATGATGTGGTTCGGATCCCACAATAAGCTGTAGGTCCCGTTGCTAGGTGACCAATTGGTTCCTGGCCACGTAAAAATATCTAATTCTTCGGGCCTGCCCTAGGAGAGCTGTTAATCAGCTCAGTGGTCTGGTTAAACTACGATATACTTATTTATATGTATATTTACAAGTATATTCTTATATTTGCATATAAGAATATTTATATAGTATTTATATATTATGCATTAAGCTACAAATGTCCTTTAATATCCAATTCGCTCTACCTCGGAATCAATATATTTTCATGTATGTGAACTGAAGGGGAAATTTTTTAGTTGATAATAATTTCGTCCTCTCGTGGATTCGAACCAGAGGACAGAGGAGAAATCAGGACTTCGGTGATGTTACATACTTATTAAAAAATTCCCCTTCGGTTAACATATATGAAAATATATTAATTCCGAGGTAGAGCGAATTGGCTATTAAAGGACATTTGTAGCGTAATGTATGTATATGATAAAAATTCACATATATACTACATATGAAAGGAGTTTCGCGTTGAGTTAATGATATAGACATTTTAGGATACGATATTTATTATGTATTTATTTTAATGAAGATGTAAAAACTAAATTATGGTCATGTTAAACTGTACAGAAAAATTATTCCCAGTAAAATATAGCATATCTATTTTAATTTTCGTTGGCGAAAAGACGCACTATTTGACCGGAGATTTTAACACACACGCCTGAGTAAGCTGGAGGTCGGATCACGCCTTGTTAGTTCTATTCCTTACATAATAACAAATTAAAATACCCGCTTTTGATAGCATCTCAACTTAAGTATTTACCTACGAAGTTCTCTCTTCACCTTTGGTAGACTGCTAACTTGAAAAATTCGAGACGATTACAAAGTTTATAATAAAATTTTGAAGACTTTTCCCCACCAAAGGTAAAGCACAAAGCGAGAGAAAATATTAAAGACAAACTTCAGATATCTGTGCTCTGTCTGACAGGTGTTGCTTTCAGGACAAACTTGGAACAACAACAAAAAAATACACTTGAGAACAGAGACCGTGTGCTGTACCTCATC
Organism: Macrobrachium nipponense; assembly: GCF_015104395.2. NCBI lineage: Eukaryota > Metazoa > Arthropoda > Malacostraca > Decapoda > Palaemonidae > Macrobrachium > Macrobrachium nipponense. Next base: position 67,062,005 of record NC_087211.1, on the reverse strand, counting down.
ACAAATTCGAAGGGGACAAGTGGTTCTGGCTAAGGTACATCCACGCTATACTGAAACACGTCAAACATAGTTCCTCTTTGGACGAGTGGGGGTTTCGTGCTCGGGTACCGATCCTGTGGTTCGAAGTTCGATTCTAAGCTCGGCTAAGATGGAAGCAGAGGAATTTATTTCTGGTGATAGAAATTTATTTCTCGATATAATGTGGTTCGGATCCCACAATAAACTGTAGGTACCGCATGTGTGTGTGTGTGTGCGTGTGTGTATTATTTGCATGAAAGTTAAAATAAGGGCTTAAAAGGGCCTGTTTCATTATTATGTAAAGAGGCGTCTCCACTAGAATGAAACATGTCATAAGCACACGTCGGGAACTTATCGCATACAAATCACAGATAGGTTGAAGACAAGTCACCGACTGTAAAAGGAATCATGTAAGGAATCAATAAGTGGTCAAATATAAATGTACTGAACGGCTCTTACTTTGATTCAGTAGAATTTTCCTCTTGGCATCACTGTTAAACTAATCATTGAGTACGTACTTAAATTCTCATCACGAAATCACCTTCAACGTTCCAAAAAACGATTACGTTAAACAAACGTGATGTTCTATCTTAATAAAGTCTGTAAAAGTAGGTAATTCTTTACTCTTCTTTCCCTGTCTTTTCACACTATCGAGCGAGCATCAGAAAATAGGCCAGCAGCCTCTAACCATCCTGTATGCTGGCTGCCTGCCTGATGAAGTTGGCTATGGCATAACGCCAGCACACCTGTTTGATGGCGCAGAGACCAATTTCAGATGGAAACGAAATTCCACTTCCAGTCCCCGAAGTGGAAAGAGGCATGGGCGATTCAGAATGCATAACGAACAAGAGAGAGGATTTATTGGTGGCATGCACATACTGACGTCAAATTATTCATTGTCAGGATTTCAGTGGAGGTGAATAAAAAACACACAGAGACACGCGCACACACACACACACAAACACACACAGACACACAGACACACACACACACACACACACACACACACACATACACTATATATATATATATATATATATATATATATATCTAATAAAAGGAGCTCATAACAACACCAAAATACAGACAAAAAGTACTATATTTCAGAGACTGCTGAAGAGGGAGACAGCAGTCTCTGAAATATAGTACTTTTTGTCTGTATTTTGGTGTTTTTATGGGCTCCTTTTATTAGATGGAATTCTGTTGTTACAGAACATTTTTACCACTGCATATATAATCTATATATATATATATATATATATATATATATATATATATATATATATAGTATATATATATATATATCATATATATAGCTTATATAATTATATATATATATATATATATATATATATATATATATATATATATGTATATATATAAAACGTATATAGATGTATTTATATATGTATGTATGTGTATATAAGTATATATGAATACATGTATTATATATATATATATATATATATATATATATATATATATATATGTGTGTGTGTGTGTGTGTGTGTACGCACAAAAATTCGAAACAATACTGGAAATACCCCAGAGGTAACAATATTAGAAAATGTATGCATGTTATGACAAGAAGGATTTGCCAGTTGCAAGCTATCCAGGATAAAATAACTGGATTTATCAGACAGATAATCGGTACAGAAAAAACTGACAAAAATGACATTTTTAATTTGCCAGGCCGGGAAATATTATAGTAAGTGATCCATTTTCAAATTGTAAGTGATATGATTAATAATTAACGTGAATAAAGAATAAAAAGCAGAGGTGGACTCCTTCGATAACCATAGTATGCTTTTACCATTCAATTACTAAGAATATGAACGCCATAGCTAGGATAATGGCGATAATGAACTTATTACAATGTAGTTAAAGGATATGATGCTGATGTGAAAGTCGTGAATATAATAATAATTTTCATTCGAATAATGACTATGATGGAACAGGTGTGATATGACAAAGTTGTAATCTGTTAGTGGAAAATAAATAAAAACTTGATAGATAAAATGCTAAAAATCATTCTCAATTTTCTAACGAGGACATTGACTACCAGTTGCTGAACAATCCAGATAACACAGAGACAAGTACATCAAGATTTATTTAAGCAAACTATTAAAAGTTGCATAAAATACGAGCGTTTCGTGTTGCTTGTCTGGAGTTCAATAAAAAAAATTAATGCCAAAGCTGTCATGGAGGTCGAACATTACCACTTTAATCGTGTTACTGTGGGAGTCTTCAGAATTATTCAAACCCTTTTAACCACTTGTCCACCCTGCCCCCCCCCACCACCCCCCGGCCCCCCATTCCCCCCTTCCCCCCCGCCACAAGAATTGAACTGATCTCTGAGGTGGAGAGAACATGACCTATTTCTATTTCCTATTCAAAAAGGCATCCATCTGCGACGGTATTCTAAAGGTATAAAATAAAACTTCATGTATTTTTAAATAGTATATTTATTAAAAATAGACGTTTCTCATGCATGAGATATACATTTTTAGCTCGCTGATTTGCCATCAATCCCACCATTTGTGAAATATGATTAAAGAAATAAGATTTCTCAGACTTTTGATTAAATTTTTTGCACCCCAAGAATCTTAATTACGATTATTTCAAAAATGAGAGCGCAGAATAGTCAAGGTATTGAAGACAAGAAAAAGAGAAGGGAATAACTTCAGGAATATAAAAGGAAAAAAAATAAAACCGAATGCCTTTAGATTTTTCATCTGGCAGCAGTTGTCGGGAAACGACAAAAAAAAAAAAAAAAAAAAAAAAAAAAAAATCCGACGTGGGCCTTTTCTCTCATCATTCGGGATGATGAGTTTTCCAGTTTTTTTTTTTTTTTTTTTTTTTGCTGCTTCGGCTAAAGGCACGGCGCTCGATTTGCTTGTTCGATTGTTTGCCTAACATTAAAAGAAATGGTTCGAGGACCTTAATTGGGATTGTATGTATGTACGTATGTATATTATATATAATTATTTATATATATATATATATATATATCATATTATACTATATATATTATATATACTATATATACTAAATTATATATTATATACCTGTATGCTTGGTATGTTATGTATGTATGTATACGTTTATATATATATATAGATATGTTATACATATATTATATATAGTATATATATATATTATATATATATATATATATTATACATATCAAGAAAAGAGGTAGGCGGCGGCCAGTAGGACACACCAGCGTGAGGGTGGACCATTGGAAACGTTGTAATTCATTGTAATTCTTTATTTCCTACGTTTCGTAATAACTTTATTACATCCTCAGGGAATCTGTTAGAAAATAAATAAAATTAGTTCAAAAACTACTTTATATACATATAATATATATGTGTGTGTGAAAAATAATTACCCAAACACCAAGCAAAGCATAAAATGTTTCATAAAAAAAAAAAAACTATAAAATACCTGAGCTATTTAGAAAGAGTATGAAACTCGGGCCATATCACTTGCTCCTTTCAAGTCAAGCTTCAAAGGTCAAATATGTAGGGGCGGTCTTTGCCTCTAATTATTCCCTTCTAGCAAGGCGAACCTGCAGCAGTTTTTAACTGCAAGTAGGGTCACTCTCCTGCAGCCGTTCCTAATTACAGGTAGGGGGGAATGTCTGTAAATTACAGAGCTCTTGTGACATGTATACTTGCGCGTGAGGTCACATTGTTTGACACCTAATACCAAGAAATATTTCAGATTTTGAACTTTATAGAAAAAAAATTCTATAAATATTTTCGAATTTGATCTTTATCCAGAGACAAATTTTCATTTCTACAAAATAAAAGATGACTTGTACCCATCGCTTGCACTTCATATTTTTCGTCTTTCTACAAAATATATAAATTGTCATTTTTTTTTTAAATCATACTTTATTGTGAAAATCTTTTGATTTTAAATGACGAAATGTTTTGAAGCAAGATTCGCAGTTTCTCAGATTAACATGAAGTGGATTTTTACTTGGCCACAAAGGCATTTTATATATATATACAGTATTATATATTATTATATAATATATATATATATATATATATATATGATATATATAAAGAAGAGAGAGAGAAGAGAGAGAGAGAGAGACGAGAGAGACGAGAGAGAGACGAGACGAGAGCCTGAGAGAGAGAGAGAGAGAGGACTTCTACTGAGGGTTATTAATTATAAACACTAATTTAGACTAGAGGCAGAAAATTAAATTCGTATCCCATTTAAAACCGTTAAGATCTACGGTTGATAAAGTTAAAAACAGCACATCCTTATTCCTAGACAAATATGCAGATATGAGCTGAAAACGCAGATGGAGTATAAATAGGAAACAAAATATCATCCTAACAACCAATATCCTAAAGGACAGAAGGACACAGATGAACTTTATTTCTTATTAGGATTATAAGTAAGGCTGTAACTTCTTAATTTGGGGAAACAAAATTTATCTTGACCATTATGTTCTCAAATTCTTTTTAATGATACATTCTTTAATTAGCGAGACATAAATTCTTACACTTTTCCTTAATCATGTATTTATTTATTTAGCTATTTTAATATTCATCTGCTTAATCAACGCATTCTATTTAATTCATTTTCATTAATTAATTTATTCATTTATTCATCTGCATTATATTGTGCAATCAGTATTCCAATACACAGGAAGCAAACATGTTTGTAAACAAATGAAGCAAAGGGATTTTGTAAACAAATGAAGCAAAGGGATTTTGTAAACAAATGATACGAAGGGATTTTGTAAACAAATGAAACCAAGGCATTTTGTAAACAAACGAAACAAAGGGATTTTGTAAACAAATGAAACAAAGGGATTTTATAAACAAATGAAACAAATGGATTTTGTAAACAAACGAAACAAAAGGATTTTGTAAACATATGACACAAAGGGATTTTGTACACAAACGAAACAAAGGGATTTTATAAACAAATGAAACAAAGGGATTTTGTAAACAAACGAAACAAAGAGATTTTGTAAACAAATAAAACAAAGGGATTTTGTAAACAAACGAAACAAAAGGATTTTGTCAACAAATGAAACAAAGGGATTTTGTAAAGAAATGAAGCAAAAGGATTTTGTAAGAAATAAAACAAAAGGATTTTGTGAACAAATGAAAAAAGAGGATTTCGTAAGCAAATGAAGCAAAGGGATTTTATCAGCAATGAAACAAAGGGATTTTGTAAACAAATGAAACAAAATGGATTTTATAAACAAATGAAACAAAGGGATTTTGTAAGAAATGAAACAAAGGGATTTTGTAAGAAATGAAACAAAAGGATTTTGTAAACAAATAAAAAAAAGGATTTTGTAAACAAATGAAACAAAGGGATTTTGTAAGCAAATGAAACAAAGAGATTTTATAAACAAATGAAAAAAAAGGGATTTTGTAAAGAAATGAAACGAAGGGATTTTGTAAACATATGAAACAAAGGGATTTCATAAATAAATGAAACAAAAGGATTTTGTAAAGAAATGAAACAAAGGGATTTTGTAAACAAATGAAACAAAAGGATTTTGTAAACAAATGACACAAGGAGATAAACATATTCATGGCACCAGGGGGGGGGGGGGCGTGACGAGAAAGAGAGAAACGAAACCGGAAGTCTCCGAGTACGAATACGTGGAAAAACCTCAATTTCTTTTCCCTTTGAAGTAGCCGCCTCCTGAGAGACAAAGGACTCCCAGGACCACAGGAAGACAAACAACGGTGCAAACAATGCAATCTTTTGGTGAATATTTCAAAGTATAACGAATGTCTGCGAAGGCTTAGCTGCGGAAGATATCGTTGGGGATTTTTTCCTTATGAGATGAAAGCTATTGTTAGAATAGGGGGGTGGAGGGACTAGCAATATCATATGGTGATAAATTAATGGATACATTATTAAACATTAACAACAAATGGTTGGAACTCCTCTCTCGATAAAAGTCTGAAAGCGAATTTGGTCGACACCAATGCAGTGCTAAGAAAAATTTATCTCCATATAAAGGCTGAAACGTCGATGTATAAAATCTTTTTCATACGAGCATTATACGTGATGATTTTATTTCCCTAATATATAATTTCTGTCGTCCATCTGTCTCCATAATGAACAAAATTGAATGCTTACTCCAAAAAAGAATCTTTATGACCTTTATGATAGAAGCTCATCTCGTGTTAAAAAAAAAAATTAAAAAAACTAAATAAAAAAACACACACACACTCACACAGGAAATTAATTTAATAATTCCCATGATACTCCAAGAGTTTCATGACTTATATGCAATGATATATATATCTAAACCCCCCCCCCCCCTTTTGACAAAACTACACAAATTAACAATTCTTACCTGTGGCATCAGGCGGCGCCCTCTATCTGCAAGCATGTCACTAGGCTATTAAGCTCACATAAATACAAAATAAACTATTTATTACCCAAAAGCAGATGAACATAAAATAGAGTCAAATGATTAATAAGTCATAGTGATAAAACCCAAGTCTTCCCCAGAAAGAAAACTATTAAGTTATCATTCCACTCCCCTGGCTAAGTATTCACTCCCAGACTCAAAATGTCAATTGTTACATTGTATTAGTCAAGTTAGAGAATCCCGTCTCTAATATCATGGAATAAAGCCCATCTGTAATAAAGATATATAACACAATATTAAGTAAAGAGATACACTTCACACTTCTCTCTTTTCAAAGGCAATATTAAGTAAAGAGATACATTTCACACTTCTCTTTTTTCAAAGGCAATATCAAGTAAAGAGATACATTTCACATTTCTCTCTTTTCAAAGGCAATATTAAGTAAAGAGAACATTTCACACTTCTCTCTTTTCAAAGGCAACTGTTTCTAAGTCATTTAAAATATATGCCATACCTTTAAGATGGGGGTTTTCTCCCGACACTTGGCGTTCGCTCAACCGTCTTTCTTCCTATCACAAAGGAATGTGTCTTTCCCTCAAGTGCCTCGATCGGTCAGACCTGTGACATCCGTACAAACGAATGTACATACACACCACACCTCAAAACTGCCCCTGGCAACAGTATGGACAGCCACCAGCTTAAAAACGCATACACGCATCAGATTCCTTCATTCAAGGAGGCTACCTCTACGGCTCACTCTGTCTCCAAGGAAGGGCAGCACGATATGTAATTCACTAACACATCAATTCATACCTGTAAGATATATATAATATATATATATATATATATATATATATATATATATATATATAATATATACTATATATATATATATATATATATATATATATATAGTGATACCTATATATATATATATATATATATATATAATATATATATAATATATTATATATATATATATATATGTGTGTGTGTGTGTGTGTGTGTGTGTGTGTGTGTGTGTGTGTATGTGAATGATCTCTGTTCTGCTTTAAATTCAAACATTCAGCTCTTCATTTCAAAAATTTTTTTGCAGGAAACAGTTTATATTTTTCCGGTGCATGTTGATATTTATACCTCCATATACATACCGAGAGAGAGGAGAGAGAGAGAGAGAGAGAGGAGAGAGAGAGAGAGAGAGAGAGATTTTGAAAAAAAAATCGTAAAAGTTTAACGTGGAGAATATTTAATGCAGGGGGCTAAGTGAGGGGGATAAAAAAAAACAATGCATGGTAAACAAGGAAATATAAAACAGATAAGCTTAATGACTTCCTAACCATTTTTAATTTCCACTTCTTAGGTATTAACTTCTGAATAGCTAAATGAAAACGCTGAATAAAACAACAAACACATTCCATTTCATTTTTGTTCCCTTTCCGTAAATGTTGTGGTGATAAAATCATACTTTTTGAACAAAAACGTCAGAAAACCCTTCACATTTTTTACGTACGAAATTTGGATGTCACAATTCATCAGCGCGAGAGATATTCTGCATGCAAGCAAAATAAAATTTGGAACATGGAAGTACTGAATTTTTAAAAGTAACTTTCGAAACCATACAAGCAAACTGAAATATGTTAATTGAAATTAATATAATTTTAAAGCTAACTTTCTAAACTATACAAGAAAAATGAACAATGGTCATTGAAAGTACTGAATTTTTAAAGTAACTTTCGAAACTATCCGGGAAAAATGAAATATTTTAATTGAAGGCAATGCCTTTTTAAAATAACTACAGAAACTATTCAGGAAAAATGAACTATTGTCATCGAAAAAACTTAATTTATAAAGTAACTTTCGAAGCTAAACAAGTAAATTGAAATATGTTGGTTGGAAGTAATTAATTTTCAGAGTAACTTACAAAACAAACGTATCGAAAAGACTGAATAAAAAGAAGGCTGAACACTAAAAGAAAATATGGAAGAAATAAACCCATAACTTTATCAGAAAATGAGAATTCGGTTACAGACCAATTCCCCTGGGGGTTCAAGTGACGAAAATTCATCGTCAAACTCGTTACTCTCAATAAAAGGCCTCTCTCTCTCTCTCTCTCTCTCTCTCTCTCTCTCTCTCTCTCTCACACACACACACACACACACATACTCTCATTAATACAAAAATACAAAACAGAATGTACTGCCCTGTGGTTCAACAATATACCAATGTACCAATATCAACAAATATGTGTGTGTATGTGTGTGCGCCTCTCTCTCTCTCTCTCTCTCTCTCTCTCTCTCTCTCTCAAACACAAACACACACATACACATACTCTGGTTAACAGAACACAAAACAGAATGTACTGCTCTGTGGTTCAACAGGACACCAATGTACCAATCAACAGATGTGTGTACATGTGCGTGTGTGTTGTGTGTGTGTTGTGTGTGTGTGAGCCTTCTCTCTCTCACACACACACACACAAACACACATACGCACACTCTCATTAACACAAACACACAAAACAGAATGTACTGCCCTATGGTTCAACAATACACTAATGTACCAATATCAACAGATGTGTGTCTGTGTGTAGGTGTGAGTCTCTCTCTCTCTCTCTCTCTCTCTCTCTCTCACACACAACACACACACACTGGAATGCACTGCCTTATACTTCACCAACACATCAACATCACCAGATGTGTAATACAAAAGGAACTCTGCAACACAAAAGAACTCCGGACAACGATCCCACATGCTCATGATCTTAGACTTCCAAGGAACCCCCGGATCCTCCCTCCATTCAGGAGTCCATTGAACACCCTCCACGAGTTGCTTAGAGCCATCTTTCGGATGAGTCAGCAGTGCCGCTCTCTCCCATTCGAAAAGGCGCCACGGTCGATTGACTGACCCATTCGGTGATCGGCTTCGCCGGGATTATGTGAACGTGTTACGGAATAGACGCTAACATACGCCCTTGAATGTAAACTTTGGATCGGAGCTTTGAAGTTCATGTGCTCCAATATGTTAACATAGATATCTATGGAAGCTTACGAGCGGATGTGTGTACCGTTTATATACGCGTATAAGTGATTTGTGCTGTATATACGCATGCATTTGTAAGTAAAATCATATTATTATAGTTTCAGTACTCAGAGCTTTACTCCTTAGTTTGGATGTGCCATTGGTTTTTTTATATAAGTTAATAAGACCTGGAGAACTTCTTTCAATCGAATCTTCACAGACTGATAAATTAACCACAAGTCAAGCCTTCTGATTTATAATATTCCATCTCAAGCCAAAATTTTACTGTTGGTATGAATTATTTTCTAGCATAGACCTACAGACCTACTTCTACTCGTATCTTGCAGCGCCAGGATAACGCTCTGCATTAAATCAATCAGAGGATCTCCTCCTCTCTACTGAAGGCCATTAACCAAATTTCGCTTGTTGGAAACCAACCCTGATTAGCTTTATTATGTCGTAACTAAGACAACAATTTACGAAAAGAAAGTTCATTCCACACCCCACCCTCTCCCCACCCCTCTACAATACACTGGATTACGGAAATGGGGAACACGAGACAAAAAGGACAAGATAATGGATGGTACAGGATGCGAAAAAAAATGGAAGAGATAAATAATGAACGAGCAGAACGAGAAAATTAATGTCCTTTGTCATCTAGATATGTAAGGGAGCCCATAAAATAAAGCCTACATTCCCATTTCTTCGGAGCGTTCCATATGTGGAGGATTAGGTGAGAAGAGTGTTTGTTCTCATTGTTTTGACAGTTGCTCTCTCTCTCTCTCTCTCTCTCTCTCTCTCTCTCTCTCTCTCTCTCTCTCTCTTTCTGGATTGCTTCCGTTTTGTGGATAGAGAAAGGAGAATATTGATGATCATACGACGTAAATGGAACGCGTGAATGCACAGGAAATCCTGCTCCTAGAGATAAGTGAGCACATGATGTTTCCTCGGAAGGACTAACAAGTCTTTGAGACATCCTAATCCATGTAACGCCTTGTAAAAAAAAAAAAAAAAAAAAAAAAAAAAAACCTAAGTTTATCATAGCTGAAAACAATTTCGGGACACTGCTGCCCAATTATCCTTATGAAATCACAGCAACACGCTAAAAAAAATCCTTGTTATTAATTTACATTTATTTAATTAAATATTTTTTACAATTTCAGGTTTACTGCGAGTACATAAATAAAAGTGTCTAACAAAAAAAATTAAAATAATCAAAATACCAAGACAGCATGAGACAATGTGGACTCTGTTTGGTAAGTCTGATTCAGAGTCCAGTGGTACCCCGTGTCGCAGTCGCATTTTTGGGCAAGAGACCGTGCTGGCATCAAGCCAAGCAACTGCGGGAAAATGTCAAAGACAAGTTATCTCTAGAAATATAGAAATAATGCAGGCTAACGGTTTTTTTTTTTTTCTAATAAGCTTCTCCTAATTAAATGGGCCTTCTTTATCTGAAATCATTAATTTATTTAATTTCCCTTTTATTTTTTTATTTTGGATTTTAATTTTCATCTTCCTTTGGGTCTTTCGTTATGTTACAGATGCACAGTTTTATGTTTTACAAATAAATTATCCCAAATTGTACTTTAGACATCTCGGGACTAAAATACTATTACGATTCATTGAGTACAAATCTAAATATGAAAAATACTAAAACGCTTTACTAACTACAAATTTAAATATCAATAATAATACCGATACGATTTATTGAGTCGAAACGCAAATATGAATAATAATACTAAAATGCTTTACTCAAGAACAAAAAATATCAGGTAAAACTGTTACTGTTTACTGGGCAGAAATGTGACTTTGAATAATCTTATTTACACTTCACAAACCATCACACGAATAATATTAATATAATAATGTATGAATTATATATTAAAACTACTTTAACATCACTAGACGAATACTTCATCATCTTTATTATATATTTACTATAATCTTTGCCCTCGGCATTTCTCTAATTTAGAAAATTAGTGAAGTAAACAATCATTAATAATATTCAGCACTATAGGGATGTAAAACATGAATCCACCAAATTAGGTTAAAATAAAAAGCGCTAAGTTGATCGATACACCAATGCTAATCGTATGTTGTAATGAAACAATTAAAAACAATTTACAAAAACCTTAACTTGGATTGAATACCAATACATTGGACTGTTGATTCCTTTTATGCTTCCTGATGACGGATGGGAAAAGAAAATAGCACAGAGAGAGAGAGAGAGAGAGAGAGAGGGGGGGGGGGAGAGAGAGCGTTATGCCGGCAAAAAAATTAACAGAGACAGAGAGAAAGAGAGAGAGATGAGAGAGAGAGAGAGAGAGCGTTACTTTTGGCAAAACAATTAACAGCAGGACGAGGGGAAAAGAGAGAGAGACAGAGACAAAGACAGAGAGCACTATTTCGGGCAACTGGAAGCAAGAAGAAGAAGAAGAAGAGAGAGAGAGAGAGAGAGAGAGAGAGAGAGAGAGCTATTTCGGGCAACTGAAAGCAAGACAGAATTGGAAAAACACGTTTCTCTTTCTTCTCCCTTTGATTTCTTTCCTCCTTTGAGGTTTCATCTCTCGGTTCCTTCTGCAGAAAATTTCTTGATTAAAGAATGAGAATAAAAAGACCTCCGGCCCACTTTTGAAATCTCTCTCTCTCTCTCTCTCTCTCTCTCTCTCTCTCTCTCTCTCTCTCTCTCTCTCGTTAGTGTGGCTTGGAACAACAAATGAAAACGAAGAGCTCAGCCTAAAAATCATGACATCAATACAACGTAAAGAGGATATAACAGTATATATATATATAATATATATATATATATATATATATTATATATATATATATATAATTAATATATATTGCTACGTTTATTGATCTTTTCGTCTACCCAGTAATTAATTCATTATTTTGCTTTGTAAAACGGCAGCCATATCCCTCCAAATATCAGCTGATTTGGGCGGGAAACCAAAGCTAGCCGTCCAGAGTTAAGCATTTCCTGTTAGAATGGGGGAGAATATAGTCTTTTGTCAGCTTTAGGGACGTATCTCAAAGGGAAGGATGTAGGCAGACTGGTACTTCTTAGGCCTATATCTTAAGCTCTTTTTCCTGTGAACCCTCTGCTGGCTGTATGTTCTGTTTCCAGGATTTGCCCTGCTCGTGGGGGGTTAAGCTGACCCCCAACACCCAGGCAAGACACCTGCGATCTCTCTCAGACACCTCAAGTTCGTGACCTCGGACGGATGTCCGACCACCCTCCTTCCATTTAGGCCTATCCATGGGGTTACTGGCGCGCCAAGAGACCCAGACCTGAGACAGAGCCGGGCACCACATTTTCTACAAAGGTCCACACCGAATATGGCATCCAGGTACGTCTTGTGAAACAGCATATTGCCAGTCCCTTACATCCTAGTGCCTAATTACTCCCCATTTTCCCAATTCAAACTTCTAAACCAAAAAGAACTCATCCCTTTGTTTCCTCTCACTGCCTCATGGCCGCATGCTTCCCCTTGTGTGATCGTCCCAGACAAATGAAGTCAGTGCATACCTCAGTGAAACATTAGAGTTCCTTTGCCCCAGTGTTTTAGTGAACTGAATAATCGTAATGTGTGCAAGAAATCCTTTTTTCTTTTATCTTGTTTAATCTGGGATCCTTTTCCAGATTCCTTGAGTCACGTTTCAAGTCTCTCCGCCCGCAAGTGTTGCATTACCCAAGATTATGAAACCAGCTTTTACGAATTCCATTTTGCGCCAGCTATCATTCACTTGAGAGATATTACTAGTCCATGTGGGGACCAGTTGCATTTACCTAACCTTTGGCTGTTAAGCAGCCTCTTGTAAATAAATAGCTGTAAAGTACTTAGCTGAGTTTCTGGCGACCTTTCCTCTAGAGTAAAGTATCACTATAAATCCTTTTACGGTAAGTTCAAGTAAATTTCCTTTATTTTCCCTCAACTATTTCTGTTTACGTATCGGAGCCTCTCTCAAGGCCAGGCCCATACGTAACAATGTCGACCTCGCCAAGGATTCGAACCTAGCTTGCTTAAAAAAAAAAAAGCTTGTAAATCGCGTTATCCCTTGTAAAACGAATGTAAATGTTTTTACATATTGCACATCAAAGCACACTTGCAGCGGAAGACACACACTGGCTCACGGTAAGGTATACCATTCATTTAATATGATTATTCTATAACCAACGTTAGCTTAAGGTACGTTTAAGTATTTTTATTACGAAGTGTTTAAAAGAGTGTAAGTATACATATTATTATTATAACGGCGAAAGCGCCAGAGCTTAATTTTAGCGGCAAGCAAACAATTTGCCCCGCGAATTCTCTGTTACTTTGTATTCTCGCCTGACGAGACACTAACACATGTACAGATAGATGCCAGAAAGTACTAGATCAAACTAGGAAGTGCTTTGCCAGGGTTTATTGCTGTGATAGAAAGCCTAGCTAGTTAGGAGTGTTCTACTAATAGTTACGGCAAAAGAAGTGTACAATTCTTTTGTCTGTGATAGGTTAGGGGAATTTATTTTAACGTAGGTTTCATTCCAAGTGTTGGTAACCGCTTAGCCAGCCAGCTCTCGTCAGCTGGACGCAGGCGCTCTCTCAGGCCTGCCGCCAACCTTCGGTCTCACAAAGCGCAGCCATGTTTTTTATCCCTTTAAGCATTATCTCAACGATTTAAGCAAAGTAACGTAAGTCTTGAAAGTTTAACATAAATAATATCAATCTTCATACTAGTATCTATCGTTCTGCCAGAGAAATTAACGTAATTCGCCTTGAATAAGAAATTAGAATTTCGTGTTGTAAATTGCCTCCACGTTTACAGAGAATCAGCTGTTTGAACGACACGCTGCCCAACCCGCTCACACGTTTCACCTAGCATTGTTCACTCGCTCGCTGAGCGAAAGTTTCATTTCCTTTCGTACTAAACGTAACCTTTTCCATTTACAAATGTTTGCTAACATTTCATCTTAAAATCCTTACCGTCATTTTCACTTGTCACAGGGACCTAGTATCCTTATGTAAAGTTAACATAAATCTTCAAAGAATAAATTACAAGAATTGTTAACGTAAAACGCGTCTTTGTGAAATTCATATTGAAACGCAAATCATTTCATAAGCGCAAGCCGCTACCATTAACATAAAAATCGTTCACCGCGAGCGCGTTATCATTTTCATAAAACGTATTCAAAAGCAATTCTTTCAGTAAAACGTTAACGTAAGTAAATCATTTAACGCAAGTTGCGTTGTATTAACTAACAATATTAGTAGTGCAAATAAATACAAGGGAGTTCATCATATATCATTTTCACCCTCTCAGAGAGAGAGAGAGAGAGAGAGAGAGAGAGAGAGAACCAGAACCCATTATTCACGAAGCCAAGAGTACTACGTCCATTACTTATAGCATGCAGAACTAACATTATTTTAGTCTCTTGTGTCTTTCATTTACACTGAGCGTGATACGTAAGCGCCTGTGTCCATTGCAGTTTACAAGCATTTATTTATTTCATTTACCGAGTACTTCAGCGAGGGACTGAGCATTTCTAAAATTACCATTACCTGTCGTTGCCCGAGTGGTCTTTTCATTCTTTATCCCAAAAGACTTGCGTATACTGCAAGCACAACCCACACAGTGTGCCACGCAAATTCATTACTTCCAGACAAGGAAGCCTACCAGTTTAGGACTGGCCACCACCAGTGCACGTCAGGTCTTACCATTTTACAGGTCTTACCATTTTACAGTGCCCCTAATTCGTGACTGTCCATCGACTGGCTGCTGAAGTACTCCCACCTTTTACTTTCTCTCCTCCACCATTACATTCTGCCACGAGCAGTGCCATTTCATTTCAGTATACTTGAGTATACTGCATGTAGTGTCGTCCGACGGGACACACCAGCACGATACCAGTGCTCCAAACAAGGAACGCCTCCTCATAAGTGCCGTTCACCTGTACAGGCCGTACAGGTAGCCCTTTACCTGCGTGTCCGTCCTACGGAACGCCCTATTCATTAGTGTGTCCATGTACGAGGATCAGTGATCCTTCGGACCACTCCAAGGGAACGCCTCCCGAAGTGCCACAATACCAGCACTACTAGTGCTGTCCAAAAGGATCGCCTCCTCATAAGTGCCATTGAACCTGTACAGGCCGTACAGGTAGCCATTCTACCTGCGTGTCCGTCCTTACGGAACGCCCAATCCATTAGTGAATCCGCTATCCCGGATCACCCAACCAAGGGAACGCCTCCCGAAGTGCCGCAATACCAGCCCTAAGTGCTGTCAAAGCTGCGTGTCCGTCCTTACGGAACGCCCAATCCATTAGTGAATCCGCTATCCCGGATCACCCAATCAAGGGAACGCCTCCCATAGGGCCGCAATACCAGCACTACTAGTGCTGCCCAAGGAACGCCTCCATAAGTGCCATTGCACCTGTATTGGACCTACAGGTTGCCCATTCCAGCGTCTCCCAAGTGAGGAACGCCCTTAAGTGTGATGTACGCTGCACACACTATTTGATTGTCTCACCTCATCAGAAGGTGCCATTCCAGAAGTGCCACCAACTTACGGGACACTTCCCAAGTGCCACAGAGCACCCAGTCTTTTCAGACTTTTCACTACCACGTCGCAGAACCCATTTCCAAGTGAGTGCCACATTACACAGTAGGCACTCCCATTCTATTCAGTACCCTTCCTGGCCATTATTTTCAACTTTGTCAGAGCCTCTACTGCAGCCTACGGGAAATGTCTTCCCCTGCTTCCTGCGACTTCTTTGCCGTAGAGCTAGAGAAGCTCGGAGCCCTCATAACTCTGGGCAAGGAGGCCGGTTACACTGGACCAGCACTTGACCAGTGGATAACGGCGCAGCAGGCTGCTGCGCACCTGCAAGAAAGGGAAGAAAAAGAAAACAAGAGAAAAGCCAGAGAAGAAGAGAGAAAGCATGAGCTAGCTCTCAGAGATGACGAAATCTCTCTGCAAGTTTCTAAGCTACACAGTAGGCACTCCCATTCTATTCAGTACCCTTCCTGGCCATTATTTTCAACTTTGTCAGAGCCTCTACTGCAGCCTACAGGAAATGTCTTCCCCTGCTTCCCGCGACTTCTTTGCCGTAGAGCTAGAGAAGCTTGGAGCCCTCATAACTCTGGGCAAGGAGGCCGGTTACACTGGACCAGCACTTGACCAGT
This sequence comes from Macrobrachium nipponense, assembly GCF_015104395.2. NCBI lineage: Eukaryota > Metazoa > Arthropoda > Malacostraca > Decapoda > Palaemonidae > Macrobrachium > Macrobrachium nipponense. Next base: position 67,045,427 of record NC_087211.1, on the reverse strand, counting down.
GGATAACGGCGCAGCAGGCTGCTGCGCGCCTGCAAGAAAGGGAAGAAAAAGAAAACAAGAGAAAAGCCAGAGAAGAAGAGAGAAAGCATGAGCTAGCTCTCAGAGATGACGAAATCTCTCTGCAAGTTTCTAAGCTCCAGACCATGAGATGGACTCCCGGTAAGAGGTGGTTGCGGAGGTTCTGCACCACTTGTTGTGCGCGTGGGCTTGCTGTGGATTCCGACCAGTGCCCAAGTCGATCTCTACCTTGGGATGAGAGCTTCCAGGGTGAACTTCTCCAAGGCTACCATGTAGCCCTGCCTGATGAACAGTCTCCTGCGGCCTATCAGTGGGTACAAGTCATGGCCGACACCGAAGCCCAGGTCTCCCTCATTGCAAGAAAGGCATTGCCTAGGGGTGCCAAAATCCAGACGGACGAAGAAATTCAGTTTGAATGGATTGACGGTCACCTCTATTCTGTTCCTTCGGTCCTTCTGAATGTGGAAATGCCCTTTTTGGACCAGGAGACCAGGGAAACCACATTGTGCCGCCTGGGCGTAGTTGACCCATTTCATGATGTTTATCAGGTAATATTGGGCCGAGATCTACTAAAGCCGTATCTCCCCTGGACGCAGCTCCCACTACCAGATGCACCGGATCCCTGCAGCATGCCTCATAATCAGTCAGTTTTAGATTCAGAGGCTAGTGCCTCCGATGTCCCAGACATCCCTTTTATTTGTGAACCTGGCCCTGACCCAGTGTCAGAGCCCAAAGTTCCTGCCGCATCCTGCCAGCCTTTTACCATTTTACCGAGGGTGATTCAACGGAGGTTTCCTTAACCTCCCCACGTCAAATCACTGCCAGAGAGGACTCTTCAACTGTGCCAGAGCACACTGCCAGCCTTGGTGACTCCACAGATTCGCAACCTGTGAGGCCATCTCGGCCTTACCGTCCAGTGCCACGGAAGAGGTTCTGGAACAAGTTCTGCCGTGACTGTGGCCGCAAGGGTCACATGTCTGCCAACTATGGAGGGTGCGCAAATTTTAATATTCTTACCATCGCAATGGCCATTACAAATCCTTCTTCACTAGGACCCCCAGCTAAGGGCCCTATAACCGTCGCACCCCTCCAAAGCCATTATCGCCAAGCCACGTCAGAGCCTACGACGACTCTGGCACTCAAAACTCCCTGATACGGGAAGACCGAATCCCCCGAGGGGCTAACGTCGATAGACGTCACTTAATCACCATTGAAGGTATCAACCATATCAAGCTGATCCTTCCGACCGTCCAATTGAGGGTCACCAGACCTCATTTCTCCAAAGTTTGTACCCTTGCAGTTGGAAGCTACACTCCAGGAGGTTACGACCTCTTCCTAGGGCAAGACATGAAGTCTCCCTCACATTTCAAAAAGCCTCAGGGTCCTAACCCCACGTCAAATCACTCCAAAGCAAGGAGTCATCAAAATTCTACTTCCTCCAGGAAGCATGTCCACCAACAGTCTCCCCCGTTCCCAAGGAGGGAGATTGATCATTCACAGTTCCTTAGCAAGACCTGCAACGTACTAGGGCACTCCACGAATTGGCCTAGGTACCCTAGCCGACTACCAGCAGCGGACACTGTCCACTTTCCACAAGGCTTAGCCTTCAACAAGAGACAGGAGTCTCTGTCTCCCATTTCCAAGGGCACGCTGATAGGTATTGCACCTCAACACTCTGCCAGTGCCACTTGGCAGCACTGAGTAGTGCCAAGCTCCGTCCAGCCTGGACGTAGAGCCACCACCGAACTTGACCTCTGCGCCTGGCCCCGAGCTAGCGCCGGCACCTAACCTAATCAAGAATCCTCCTACAGGAGATCCTCCAACAGGCATGGAGCTTACCGCAGCCCATGGCCAATCCAAAGTCCATGAGTCTTCTTCACCCTCACCACTGTCGCCCGAGGATGAACCTCCGGCAGACCTCACATTCATACCTCCTCTGGAAAACCAGGAACTGCCCGACCAGGAGTCAGCCTGGAGTTTTCCCCTTACGACGGTTGTCGCAGCAGCCGAAGTGAGGGCCTCCCCTGCAGTAGGTTCCACCTCTACGACGGTTGCTGCAGATACCGAAGTAGGGTGTTCTCCTGCAATCCCTCAGGCTACCACTGCCGCTGCTCCTGACGGCATTTCTGGCCTTACCCCAGAGTCGGTGCCTCCGTCTACTCCTAGGACTGGTATAGCCAGGCCCTGG
>NC_087211.1:67033221-67038221 GCF_015104395.2 Macrobrachium nipponense | reverse complement strand
TTCTTCCTGTGAGCAACGGATCCTTCTTCAGAACGAATCCTCGCAACGAGGATTTACCTAATCCCTCCTGTGACTAGAGAAAGGATTCGCAAATCCACACAACTTCCTTCTTGGCACAGTTGATCTTCTGGGAATGGGTCATTACATTCCTCCTTTAAGGCTCAAGTTCATTTAAAATTTAGATTCCGCGTCCGGTCTGCATATTAGAGAGGTTCCTTGCAATGGGGGGATTCTGGGAAGTTGTAATTTTTCACGAGTACTGGTTACGTAATGTGTGGATTTTATGTAATTTTTTTTTTTTTAAATAAATGAGCTCTTCTTCCTGCATTTCCCATTTTCATTGTAATGAGCACCATTTTCTTTGGAAGCTTAAATTTTATGTCAATGGCCCCTGTGGGCTTGTTACATGTGAATAGGTTTCATGTTCTGAATAATTATAATAATTAATAATAATAATAATAATAATAATAATAATAATAATAATACTTAGGAAGCAGACCCTCTCTCAAGCATACTTTATTAAAAAGTAATGGCTACTTCAGCAGCGTTACACTTATAGAGATTCTTCTCTATTTTGCGAATAGCGGCTTTTTCGGTGCTTACTAAAACAGGCTGGTTAGAGCGCCTATAGAGGTCATGGTAAAATACTGCTCGACCTGGCAGGACACTCACCAGGAACTCGACCGCGCCTCCCAAGTACTTGTGAATAACGGGTACTCAAATAAATTAATCAGCAAGGAAGTCCGCACAAAGCCCCTGGAGAAATGGTACGAGTAGTGAGAGCCCGCCCAGCCCCGCCCCCAGGATAATATCCAAGCTGTACTACAAAGCCTTCATGAGTTCCCATTACCGTGAAGAAGAGGCCCGGACGCCATTAAGAAATTATTTCTGATAATGTATCCCCGACTGACGACACCAAGAATATCGACTTAATCATATATTACCAGAATCGGAGGACGCGCGATCTTATTATGAAAAATAACCCCTCTCCACAGGTACGAGAACCCCTGAAGCAGATCTCTATAGGCGCTCTACTAGCCTGTTTAAGTAGCACCGAAAAAGCCGCTATTCGCAAAATAGAGAAGAATCTCTACAAGTGTAACGCTGCTGAAGTAGCCATTACTTTTAATAAATAATAATAATAATAATGATAAATTAATCTTCGGCGGGGTGTCTGGGTGGGATTCCTGCAGGTACTATTTCTCCATGTTCTTCCTATATATATATATATTATTATATATATATATATATATATATATATATATATTATATATATAATATATATATATATATAGTATTTATATATTATATTATATATATATATATAATAATATTATATTATATATATTAGTATATATATATATATATATATATATATATATATATATATATATGTGTGTGTGTGTATATAAAATATATATATATATATATATATATATACATATATATATATATATATATATATATATATATATATATATATATATATATATATATATATATATATATATATATATTTATATATATACAGGAGTGTCTGTCTGCCTGCTTGGAAATTCAATACAATCATCACATTACCTACCGACACAGGTGCGTTCTTTGAATGTGCTGATAATAACAGTGCAGCTTTTTTTTCTTTTCTCTATTTTTCCTTCCGCCATAAAAGTCGACCCAGATCCGCGAAATTCTGAATTAGTATTGCAGCACCTGCAGCAAATCACCTGTTACAAATTTATAGATTTATGCATCTGGTGTCTCGCGTCTGGACATATAATTTACATCCGCTATTAGACGAAAATGAGCAATAGATGAAGCCGTCGGTTTTAAAATATCGTCGACTCGAGGCTGCTTTTTTTAAAACTCGTCATTAATTTAAACTGCATTTTGATTCTTTTGTAGGCATAATTTAATCCAATCCAATTTTATATCAATAAAAAGATATACAATCGTAGTCGGGTTGAATATAGAATTTAGGCCAAAGGCCAAGCAGTACAGGGACCTACGAGGTCAGTCAGCGCTGAAACGGAAATTGACGGTAAAAGGTTTGAAAGGTGTAACAGGAGGAAAACCTCAAAGCAGTTGCACTATGAATCAATTGTTTGGAGATGGTGGAAAGTAAGATGGAAGGAAGAGAATATGAAAGGAGATACAGTAAAAGGAACGAAAGGGGTTGTAGCTAGAGGCCGAAGGCACGCTGCAAAGAACCTTAAGTAATGCCTACAGTGCACCGCATGAAATAGACTGATGGCACTGCACCCCTACGGGAGATGTACAATTGTATGAATAACCCATTAGCGATGTAGATTTAGACTGTTGACCCTTTCTTGGGCGTAACTCTTTAAACCTCGAGTCCAAATGATCGTCCATATAACATGAAGACAAGAAACGGGAAAGTCTGAATAATCAGTTTTTCTTCAGAGGATGTGAGCATAGGTTATAATAATCCCTCTGTTTTCATGCAAATAATTAACGGAGAAATAAAGACATGCAAAAAGTGGACACTTTTTCTTAGACTTCAATGTAAAAATCATTACAACCGTCTTACCAAGATGAAAATTCCTGTATAATGATTAACATTAAACAGGAATTTTTTTGCTGAACGTTTAGTTACTTTAAATAGCAATCTAATCTCTTTTACGAATAACTGCATTCTCCCTCATCGAGCTAATGAGTATTCAGATACGCTAAAATGTTCTGCAGAAAAATCATAGAGCCTGTAGATAAAAAAAATTCTGTAAGAATATATCTCTCGAAGAAATGCTGTATATACAGATTCGCTAGAACGTTCTGTAGAAGAATCACAGATCCTGTAGATAAAAATTCTATACGGATATCTCTCCCGCAGAACTATTGTGTATTCAGATTCGGTAGAACACTGTAGATAAATCATAGATCCTGTAGATAAAAATTCTATATGAATATCTCTCTCACAGAACTGCTGTGTACTCAGATTCTCTTAAACATGCCTGTAGAAAAATCACTTCACCTAAAACTTGTCATAAAAATCACAGAGCAAATAATATCATGCTGACGATACTCCCGATAGAGCGCAGTAAAGCCAACCAAGAATAACCAAGTTCTGAGGCAATGGGGAGAACGATCAATAGACCTTGAGCGAATTCAAATGCTACATGAATATGTATCGAAGATAAGGAACATTTTATGTCTTTTCAAAGCCGCTTGCCCGCCAGAGTCAAGACACGCACAGGCTCCTTCTCTCACTCTCTATCTCCCTCTCTCTCTTATGTATTTTGTAAATAAGTACACGGAAGGAGAGAGAGAGAGACAGAAGAGAGAGAGAGAGAGAGAGAGAGAGAGTCCAATTGTTTAAAAAGAAGTACGCTTTCATAGATTTTCACATTGAGAGAGAGAGAGAGAGTTTAAAAAAGACTATTTTTAAAAGGGGTTTACTTTCGTGGATTTTACATCAGAGAGAGAGAGAGAGAGAGAGAGAGAGAGAGAGAGGTTTAAAATATACTATTTTAAAAAGGGGTTTACTTTCGTGGATTTTACATCAAAGAGAGAGAGAGAGAGAGAGAGAGAGAGAGAGAGAGAGAGAGAGAGAGATCAGAGAAAAAGAAATATACAGATAAAACATGACACGGCGAACAACACTCACCCTTGCATGACCTCCGGGTCCCCTGACAAAATCGGATGAAAATGTTACCATTTTAAAAAATAACTTCGTGACATGGTGAGCGGATATTTTTGATAAAAGAAAAAAAATCAACGCTGAATTTCTTGCGCCTGGGGAAATACTCGGTAATCCAACACTTTATTATTTTCATTTTTCTTATTTTGTTCCCTCATGATATGAACCGTGTTATAGCGAGAAGTTAAAATTTTTTCATGTTACATTCTATTGACGCTTATGCGTTCGTATATACACCCCACGCTTATCGTTCGTATATACACCCACACACACACACACACACACACACAACACACACAAACACACCACACACATACACACACACCGACACATATATATATAATAATTTATATATATATATATATATATATATATATATATATATATATATATTATATATATATATATATGTCTTTCTGTATTCCATTTCAGCCATTTCATGAATATGCCTCTATTCTCCAATAAAGCATTTACCTCCCTCTACCATGTATGCATCTAGTAAACCACCAATAACTACACAAAGAAAAAAAGCTTACTCAACTATTCACTCGATCAAACCTCTAAGAGCAGCGTTCAGTATTAACGGAGACCCTCCAGCCTTCCATTTAGGTCGATTTAGACGCAGTTTAATTCGACTAACGTATGCATCTCTAATCGACCATTCGACTGGATTTTACGTATGGTATTTTGGGGTGGGGACGAAATGGTAAACAGCGTGAGTAACTTCTTCAAGCGACTGTTGGAATCATGAAGAGGATGAACTGAAGAGCTTAGAGGATGCTGTATAAACTGAACAGGTAAGAATATTATATAGTAAGATATATATATATATATATATATATATATATATATTATATATATATATATATATATATACATATATATATAAATTGTAATACCTTGGAGTAAAGGATAAAAACAACTCGAACGTCTTATACACAATTTCCGAAAAATTCACAACTCATACCTTTTCTACCACATACTCGTTGCTACAGCAGTAATATCGTCCTGATGATTGCTACGTCATAAAAACAAGCCTCGTATCTCCAGAAATATCTTTCTGGAACGCGACCTTAACGACTCCATCGAAACAATCTCATGTAACGTCTCCATCGAAAAACGAACCTTGTATTTGCAAAACTAATTCCTGGAACCCTAGTGTAACGACTCCATCGAAAAACGAACCTCGTATTTCCAAAACCAATTACTCCTGGAACCTTCACCGAACCTCATATTTCCAAAAATTTCTTCCTGGAACCATCTTGGAACGACTATATCGAAAGACGAACCTCGTATTTCCCAAACTAATTCTTCCTGGAACCCTCGTGTCACAAGTCCATCGAAAAAC
>NC_087211.1:67018221-67023221 GCF_015104395.2 Macrobrachium nipponense | reverse complement strand
GATAGAGCCTGTGATGGCATAAGGCAACTTTAAATTATGACAACAACAAAAATATGTTTTCTTCTCTTCTACGCCTGTTCTAATAGAAGAAAAAAAAGTGTAAAAAACATAACACTCCCTTATCAGTCTTTTCGTCCATATGAGCATGTAAGAAAGAAAACATTTATTTATTTATTTATTTATTTATTTATTTATTTATTTATTTATTTATTTATTTATTTATTTACTTATTTATTTATTTATTTATTCATTTATTTATTTTTAGTCTTTGGCCAGCAAGGGCTCTGTAAAAGATAATTCACTCATATTTGCTTATATGTATTGCTAAGAATAAAGTTGATCAATAGCAGCAAATAGACAGTGAATTTGAAAACTCCTCAGATATAAAGACTTAGCAAATAAAACTCGAAAGCATTCGCTCTTCTGTTATTAGCTTTTGCAAACGAAATCCTTTTAGCCCTTCAGGCCGAAACCCCAATTAAAAGAACAATTAATCCTCTCCACCTCTCTCTCTCTCTCTCTCACACACACATACACACACACACACACACACACACACACATACAAAGAAGCCGTCTGCGTTGAATCCTCATTAAAAATCTAATTAAAAGGTAAGGAGTTTCCCGAGCGGTGGGGCTACTCTTCATTTCTTAAACCAACGTGAGAAAATGTTGCTTTTCAACTCGACTTGACTGAGAAGAATCGTGTGCAAGCAGGGAGTCTGTTGACTCGGGCTGCGTCGACTTTGTGGTCTGACGCTTCAACGAGGAATTAACTTAATTAGGTGTTCTATAAGACTAGTAACCACTAATTAACATATAAGCTCAAATGCTGGCTGCAGCAAAGACATAACATAAGGTTATAAACACAAACAAAAGGAGATAGTCTTCCTTGAAAGCCTACGGAGAATTTCGTGATTAAATTCCAGGTAAGAATATAATTGTTATTGATAATGAAGAGAAGAATTTGGGCAGTACACCTAAAACGAGAGAGAGAGAGAGAGAGAGAGAGAGAGAGAGAGAGAGAGAGAGAGAGAGAGAGAGAGAGAGAAATTTGTCATATAATTACTAAAGAAAAAGAAAGTTTAGGCATACACTTAGTGAGAGAGAGAGAGAGAGGAGAGAGAGAGAGAGAGAGAGAGAGAGAGAGAGAAATTGTCATATAATTACTACAGGAATTTGAAAGTTCATGCATACACTTAGAGAGAGAGAAAGAGAGAGAGAGAGAGAAATTTGTCATATAACTACTAAAGGAAAAAGAAAGTTTAGGCATACACTTAGTGAGAGAGAGAGAGAGAGAGAGAGAGAGAGAGAGAGAGAGAGGGGTGGATAAATTCTAATCCACTTTTAATTAGGTCTTTCAAATGCTGATTAGAGGAAGTTTTACCGCCGTATTAGTCGCTACGCTTCACGAGAGAGATATTTTAGTCCCACACCTACAGAGGATACGAGTCGATTAATTCTAAGCCTCCTATAATTAGCCACCTCAGTGCTGAAATGACAATAAAATTGTAAACCGAATTATTGGGGGTTAGAACTGCCTATCACTGATTATGATACAAACGTGGGAGTTTTGGATCCTCTCAATACCCAGAACTGGAATTTGTTGTTCTTATTTGTCATTTCAGGTACCCAAAAAACGACTCCATTAATTTAATACTTAGTAATTTACATCTTCGGTGATGTGTTTCAATGTTTTCTTCAATTTCCTGTAAAATCATAACTACCGAACCACTTAACTTGCCTCCCTAACCTTACTACCTAACCCAACGGATAGCGTTTTTATTTTAATTCTCAAAATACTAGATTACACAACAATTATTATTATAGGTTCGGTAATGTATTTCAATGTTTTCCTCCATTTTCTGTAAGATCATAACAACCTAACCACTTAACTAAACAATCTAACCTTACTACCCAACCTAACGCATAGCGTTATGATTTTAATTCTCAAAATACTAGATTACACAATACTTTGTAATGTTACAGCTTTGGTAATGTATTTCAAGGTTTTCTTCTATTTCCTGTAAAATCATAACTACCTAACCACGCAATTAACCAAGCTATCCTAAATACCTAACCCTACGCATTACAACCCAAAGGGCCTCTTCTCCTGACATCTATACTGCACCCTCACGCAGATCTTTCCAGTAGACCTAAAAACTCCTGCTTCATAGTCTTACTCACTTGGTCTTGTAATATACAATTTAGGCCAAAGGGCAAGCACTGGGACCTACGAGGTCACTCGACGCTGAAAAGGGGGACAAATGGGGACAGTACCGAAGTCTGAAAGGTGTAACAGAAGGAAACCTCAAAGCAGTTGCACTTTGGGAACAATTGTTAGAGAGGGTGGAGAGCAAGATGGAAGGAAAGCTAATATGAATGTGGATGTACAGTAAAAGGAATGAAGGGGGTTACGGCTAGGGGCCGAAAGGACGCTGCTAAAAGCCTTTAGTAATGCCTACAGTGCAGCCCGTGAGGTGCACTGACAGCACTACCCAACTACGGGGATCACTTGGTCTTGCCTTGGGCTTTCCACTCGCCTAAGAACCAGGTAACAGAGGTAAAGACGTAGTCTTGGCCAACGTCACCCGACAGTAATCAGTCTCTTACCTCTATATTGTCCATTTGTGATCTCTCTTATTTCAGTACGAATGTATTCTTAGCCATTTAAAACCAGGTATACTCCGAAAGGCTTTATTTTCAAACACCATAAAATGTCTAATCCCCCAAGATTCCCTTTCATTGACTAAACTGATTTCGCTAAAAAAAAGAGTTAATCTTAACATGCAATAAATCATATTACCTTAATACTGTCGATGCAGAGTCACTAGAATGTTATTTGTTTTCTTCTAGACTTGCACTGGCATCGAATTTGCATGAAATACGGCGTAGATCAATATTTATGTCTTACGCTTTGATTACGTTCACAAGTTTCATTTCTAGATAAAAAAAATTCATTTAAACACTCAGCTGCCTTCAAAAAAGAAAAAGAAAAAAGAATCGTATCTGTTTACATTCCCACGTGACCATTTATCCCTAAAATATGGAAGTTTTTGCTTCCCTTTATGTTTCCTGACTTCTTTAAAAAAAAATTTCTGAATTTTTCACAAAAAAAAAGTTTTGGCCGAAAAAATATGCCAAAAATAGGGGGGGTGTGAGAGGGGGGAGGGGGATGGTGCGGTTGCGTAGGGGGAAGGTTGGAGAAGAGTAATGTATTAATTATGGAGTATAAAACTCAAAAACCACACAGACCTCCCCCCCCCCCCCCCCAACCCCCCCCCCCCCCCCACCCGGGCCCCCCCCCCCCCCCCCCCCCCTCCAATTTTAGCTTTTCCTTCTGATATCGACAATATTCAGGTTGCTTTTCCCTTATGCGCTTTGACTAAAAAAAAATTCAACAAATAAATTAAAATACACACGCTACTGGAAACAAAAAATTTTGAACATTGGTTATAAAATAAGAGAAAACTTTACTGCCACCGTTCATCTGAATTCATTCAAGGTCTATAAATTTTCGATAAGGATTATATAATCTTGAGCGTGACAATTAAGACTAACTCCACTTCCTCAAGGATTAAAAAGAAAAACTTAAAACAGAAATATCTTGACGACTCCTTCAGACTTCGTCTTCATCTCTTTAAAACATGAGAGAAAGTTTACGGCTTAAAGAAAGTATTCCCATATACAAAAAATAACTCATATATCATCCAACAAGCTGGCAACAATTCTGAAAAAAAATAAAATGTCATCAAACAAGTAAGCAACAATTCTTAAAAAAAAAAAAAAAAAACTGTGTATCTTAAAACAAAATTCATCAGCTGTTACGTTACCACGACTGAAATAGAAACCTCTTAATTAACATACCTTAATCACACAGGATTACTACTGTTAAAGTTTACATAACCCGTAGGCGTTGAGCCTTCATTAAAATTTTAATTAAAAAGAGTTCAAGATCCTTCTTTCATTCGGTGGGGGGTGGGGGGGGGCAATCTGAATTTCTTTTCAACGTCCTTTATTTGGCCTTTTCGTCTTTTCATAAGCAAGAAGTGGCTGGTGCTGGATTTATGGAACCGGTGAATCAAACATAAGACTTCGTTTATTCTCGAGACAGTTCATTCAACAAGTTCCTTTACACTAGTGGTTCTCAACCTGGGGAGCGCGCCGCCCTAGGGGAGCATCAGCAATGTCCAGGGGAGGCGCGAGCCCTAGCGAATAATTGTAAACATTCTCTAATTATATTAGTTATCTCTTCACAAGGGTGAAGAACTCATATCCAGAAGTTTGGTTTTTAATAAAATGCAAAATTATCGCCTTATATCGTTACTTTCCTAGTCCATTACTCCAGTTGGGCTCGTTGAGCTTACAAGGTTTTGTAATTATTGACCTCCCTTCCAATCCCTCGAAACCCCTTCACTTTCTCTCTCTTTTTTTTTCAAGTCTGGGAGGAAATCTTACTCACAGATGCAGGGGTGGGGGTGGGTGGAAGGTAGGACCGACTCATAGAGGAGGCGTGGCCATATAAAGGTTGAGAACCACTGCTTTACAGTTCCCATAATTCAAATAAAAATTTCGAAGCTCTTGTGTTGAGTTGAATATAGAATTTAGGCCAAAGGCCAAGCGCTGGGACCTATGAGGCCATTCAGCACTGAAATGGAAATTGACAGTAAAAGGTTTGAAAGGCGTAACTGGAGGAAAACCTCAAAGCAGTTGCACTATGAATCAAGTGTTAGGAGAGGGTGGAAAGTGAGACCAAGAAAGAAAATATGAAAGGAGGTACAGTAAAAGGAACGAAAGTGGTTGCAGCTAGGGGCCGATGGCACGCTGCAAAGAACCTTAAGAAATGCCTACAGTGCACTGCATGAGGTCCACTGACAGCACTACCTCTCTACGGGGAAGCGCCTCCTTGATGATGAATCTACTCTGGAAATATATAGAAATATAGCGACTGCGTTCATAGCTCATTTGAAACTGAAATGAAGAATGCTGCGTAAAATAATT
>NC_087211.1:67013221-67015721 GCF_015104395.2 Macrobrachium nipponense | reverse complement strand
GACCATCGACCTCAATGTTGTTGTCTATAAAAAAAATACATTTAAACAGGCATAAAAAAAAGAAATTTCAAGAGAACAGCAATGAGTGGGAATTCATTTGCTTTTAGTAAGAATAATTTCAATATGACCTATATTTTATTCTTTTTTTTTTTCTATTAGACAAATTTTACTGTAAGGGATATGATCCATTTTTTACTCTTTTTTTTTTTCCTTTTTTTTTTTTTTTTTTTTTTTTTTTTTTTTTTTTTTTTTTTTTTACTGGACAAATTTTACTGCAAGGGATAAAAAAAAATGTAAAAACTTTAGTGACAATGGCTATATAACACCTTTAACTGTCAAGTGCAAATTCCAACGACGATGGTATCATCCGAGAGAGAGAGAGAGAGAGAAGAGAGAGAGAGAGAGAGAGAGAGAGAGATTAGACTTCAGTTGGCATTCATACGAACTTTAAGGAAGCTCCAAGAATCAAAAGTGAGGAAGGACGGAACGAATACATCATTAGGTAGAGAGAGAGAAGAGAGAGAGGAGAGAGAGAGAGAGAGAGAGAGATATTGCCGACTCCAATTCCCCTGCAATTAATTTCCAAAATGTTGAGGTTAAGAAAACTGAAAATAACATTATAGTAATTAGCAACTGTCCATCACTCGAATCCCTTGGTTTCCAATCCCCCAACAATAAATGAAGGGCTCTGTTTATGCTTCAGAGCTAATCAAATTCGATTCTCTTTCCAGACGATTATACAATATTAACACCTGGAACGATTATATAATATTAATACGTGGAACGACTATATAATATCAATATCTGGAATGACTATACAATATTAACACCTGGAAGGACTATATAATATTAATACCTGGAACGACTATACAAAATTAACACCTGGAACGACTATACAATATAGACACCTGGAACGACTGGAACGACTATACAATATTGACACCTGGAACGACTATACAATATAGACACCTGGAATGACTATACAATATTGACACCTGGAACGACTATACAATATCGACACCTGGAACTATAGAATATTAACACCTGGAACGACTATACAATATTGACACCTAGAACGACTATACAATATTGACACCTGGCAATGTCACTTATGTAGTATACGTATATTATTATGAACATAATACAGTATCAAGCCTATCTGTTACTTCGCTGTGATCTGTCATATCAGGATAAATCACAGATTACACTGTGAATTCAGGATATTCTACAGAATACACTTTGGATTCAGGGTACCACACAGAATACACTGTAAATTCAGGATATTCCACAGAATACACTGTGGATTCAGGGTAGCCCGCAGAATACTCTGTAAATTCAGGATATTCCACAGAATGCACTGTGGATTCAGGGTAGCCCACAGAATACACTGTGAAATCAGGATAGCCTATAGAATACACTGTAAATGCAGGATATTCCACAGAATACACTTTGGATTCAGGATATTCCACAGAATACATTGTAAAATCAGGTTACTCTACAGGATACACTGTAAATTCAGGATATTCCCCAGAATACATTGTAAAATCAGGTTACTCTACAGGATACACTGTAAATTCAAGATATTCAACAGAATACACTGTAAAATCAGGATATTCCAGAGAATGCTATATAAAATTAAAATATTCCACGGAATACACGTAAAATTGGACACAGGTAAATAACAGTATATATTTGACAATACTCACATTCAGAGATATATCATTTATTTGCATTAGTTGTGCGCGTCTTCATTTGGCAGCGCATATTCATAAAAGTATAAAAATGACAAATATACAATATAGGTAATACCGTTTGTGATACCTGAAGAGCTTTCAGGTATCACAAACATTCAGGTACCACAAACAGTATTGCCTTTATTGTAAATAATAATCATTATTTAAGAGGACAGACCCTAAACACTACAAAGTGAACTCATTTTAATAAGGAGTCGTTCTTTAACCACGACTAAATGATATAGGTGGATTGCAACTCGTCAGACGAAACCTGTTCTTGTAAATAATGGAACGGAATATAAAATTGATAAAATTTGAGGCCCAAGGCCAAGTGCTGGGACCTATGAGGTCATTCAGAGCTGAAAGGGAAAGTGATAGCATAAAGGTGTGAAAGGTGTAACCGGAGGGAAAACTCGCAGTTGCACTATGCAACAACTGTTAGGAGAGGTGGGGAAAGTAAGATCGATGTAAGAGAATATCAACGGAGGTACAATAAAAGGAATGAAAGGGATGGCAGCTAGGGGCCGAATTGAATTGAACTGAATCTAGGATTGAGGGTAAAGTCCAAGAACGGGGACCTTTGAGGTCATTCAGTGCTGAAACGGAAATTGACATTAAAAGGTTTGAAAGGTGTAACAGAAGTGAAACCTCGCAGTTGCACGATGAATCTATTGTCAGAAGAGGGTGGAAAGTAAGATGGAGGAAAGAGAATATGAAAGGAGGTACAGTAAAAGAAACGGAAGGGGTTGCAGCTACGGGCAGAAGGC
>NC_087211.1:67000721-67008221 GCF_015104395.2 Macrobrachium nipponense | reverse complement strand
TCCCTCTAATCCGGGGAAGACTTTATTGTAATGCCCTCTTAATGCCCACTTCAGTAGGCAGTGTCATTACCGATAATGGACTGGCGTCATTGGTGTCATTTAATCCCCCTTTCTATATCAATGATAAATCGGTTTTCTTAAATGACACTGGTTAGTAATCTATTTCCAAGCAATCGGAAAAGGTTAAAATGTTGATTTAAATACTTAAAGAGCGCGGAATGTACTTTAAACTTTTTAAAAAAATTAAACTTTTGCGCATGATCCAAAACCTCTTATAAACAATTCGATTAGAACTGGCTCTTAATTCTCTGCTTCTAAAAAAAATTGAAAGAATTAAAAAATCGATCATAATATTGTATATATTAGCATACGCAAGAATGTGACGCCTAATGTACATTCATGAATATATAAAACGATAAAACATAAAGAATTTATAATTTACATATAAATCCCTAAGTGAGAATCTACATGAAAATTTATGTGAAACTACAAAATCTCTGTAAAAGAAAAAACTAAGCCGTAAATAATTCGATTAACGATGGCCAATGAAAGCAGTCTAACATCTTTTAAGATACGATAAAATATAACAAGTGAAAAATGCGCCGAAGTTCTTCAGCGCAATCGAGTTTTCTGTACAGCGTATAATGCTGTAAGACCCTCAGCCACGGCCCATGAACTCTCAGCCAGCCGTGGTGGCCTTTGTTGTTGTGGTGCCTGACGGAAGATCATGGCTGACTTTAACCTTAAATAAAATGTTAAAAAACTACTAATGTTAGAGAGCTGCAATTTAATGTGTTTGATGATTGGAGGGTGGATGGTCAACATGCCAATTTGCATCCCTCTAGCCCCAGTAGTTTATAAGATTTCAAGGAGGATAGAATATGTGCGGTCGGACAGACAGAGCCATCTCAATAGTGTTCTTTTACATTAAACTAAAGGAAAAGAACTAAAAGTACTTTACGTCGCAATTCGCTCTTTGAAAAAAATAATTAATAAAAAACACACACACACCAAGATTTATCGCCTCAACCTTAGGGCCATCTATGTTTCTTTATGTAGAGGAGTTTTATCGTTTTTCAATAACTTCTCATTTTTTTTATCTCAGAATTTTTTTTTTCATAGATTACAGAGGATTCTCAAGAGAATATGATAGGCATACAGTTACTAATGAAATCATTTTTTTCTAACTCTAAAGCTATGAGAGAGAGAGAGAGAGAGAGAGAGAGAGAGAGAGAGAGAGAGAATAAAGTTTCTATCATATAAATTGCGTATCTCACTGAGAGAGAGAGAGAGAGAGAGAGAGAGAGAGAGGGAGTTTCTATCATATAAACTGCGTATCTCACTGAGAGAGAGAGAGAGAGAGAGAGAGAGAGAATAAAGTTTCTATCATATAAATTGCGTATCCCACTGAGAGAGAGAGAGAGAAGGAGAGAGAGAGACTATATGTGTGTATCTCACTGACCGGGTTAGCGTTTAGAGACTACTAGTCTATTGAGTGATCTGTGTCAAATTAGTTTTCTTGTTATGTCGTTTTAGTAAAGAAAATTCTATACTTTGCAGTAAAATAAATATTAAGCGAAAGTGAAGTACGAGTCATATATGAATTCATGTTGCCCAATACGAAGTAGATATATATATATATACACACACACACACACACACACACACACACACCACACACATATAATATATATATGTGTGTGTGTGTGTGTCTGTGTGTGTGTGTGTTGAAATTGTTCATACATAAATTATATATAAATATATACATACATAATATATGTGTGCGTGTGTGTGTATGTGTGTAAGTTTTTGCTATTTATGTAAAACGCAAAGAGAACTTTCATAATATTCTCCTCTGGCTGATCTGTATAAAGTTAGTTTTTATGCTGATACTAATTTTAGTATTTTAAAGGCGAACTCTCATACTTTCTCATAATATTTTTCCCAACAAACAAAAAATAAATGTGAAAACAGTGACGTGAATTTAAGTAAAAACTAACAATATGATGCTGCGCTATAATAAAACTTTTCCCTTTAAATACGATATATTCACTTCACACCATGCAAAACGACATTATTATTATTATTATTATTATTATTATTATTATTATTATTATTATTATTATTATTATTATTATTATTATTATTATTATTATTAATTATTATTGTTGTTATTATTATTATTATTATTATTATTATTATTATTATTATTATTATTATTATTATTATTATTATTATTATCATTATTATTATTCAGTAAATGAAACCTTCATACGGAACAGGAACACGCCCAGAGGGGCCATCGACATGAGATTCAAGCTTGCAAAGAATATTGTGTTTCATTAGTAAGAAGTAAGAGGAAGTAAAGGGAAATATAGAAAGTATGCATACCACTCATTAAAAATGAAAAAAGAAATCATTAATAAATATATAACGATAAAAATGTATAAAAATGCAAGAAAAATAACATTAGGTAGGAATGCATTGCATCTTCACTGGGACTTCCTCTGGGATGCTGTTCCACATTCTAGTGTTGGGAGGAATAAATTCTCCAGTGCTGTATAATGCATTATTATTAACTTGTCTTTCCGCATTGAAGCATATTACCGTCAGTTTTGACGGGGGAGCAGTAAGACCTTACACATTCAAAAAGCACCGGTTGAAGACAGTCTACACAAATAAATGTTTGAGGAAGAAGCAGTTGTTGAAGGAATTGCTGCAAGAAACCCCAGATTCAAAGGAACGGATTTTGCAGAAAAAAAAACGTTTGCTGTATGAAAAACCAGATGCAAAGGAACGGTTTTTGCAGAAAAAAAATTTTGCTGCAAGAAAAACCAGTTGCAAAGGAACGGTTTTTGCCGAATAAAAATATTTGCTGCAAGAAAAACCAGCTGCAAAGAAACGACGTTTGCAGATAAAAATGTTTGTTGCAAGAAAAACCAGCTGCAAAGGAACGGTTTTTGCAGAATAAAAATGTTTGCTGCAAGAAAAACCAGCCCCAAAGAAAGGGATTTTGCAAAATAAAAATGTTTGCTGCAAGAAAAACCAGCTGCAAAGGAAAGGTTTTTGCAGAATAAAAATGTTTGCTGCAAGAAAAACCAGCTGCAATGGAACGGTTTTTGCAAAAAAAGTGTTTGTTGCAAGAAAAACCAGCCCCAAAGGAAGGGTTTTGGCAGAAAAAAATGTTTGCTGCAAGAAAAACCAGCTGCAAAGGAACGGTTTTTTGCATAAAAATGTTTGCTGCAAGAAAAACCAGCTGCAAAGGAACGGTTTTTGCAGTAAAAAAATGTTTTCTGCAAGAAAAACCAGCTGCAAAGGAACGGTTTTTGCAGAAAAATATTTTTGCTGCAAGAAAAACCAGATACAAACAAACGGTTTTTAAGGAAACAAAATTTTTGCTGCAAGAAAAACCAGCTGCAAAGGAACGGTTTTTGTAGAAAAAAATGTTTGCTGCAAAAAAAAAAGCTGCAATGAAACGGTATTTGGAGAAAAAAGAAGTTTGCTGCAAGAAAAACCAGATGCAAAGGAACGGTTTTTGCAGAAAAAAAATTTTTCTGCAAGAAAAACCAACTGCAAAGGAACGGTATTTGCAGAAAAAAAAAGTTTGCTGCAAAAAAACCAGCTGCAAAGGAACTGTTTTTGCAAAAAAAATAAAAACATTTTGCTGCCAAAGAAACCAGATGCAAAGGATCGGTTTTTGCAGAAAAAATAAAATTTTGCTGCAAGAAAAACCAGCTTCAAAGGAACGGTTTTTGCAGACAAAAAATGTTTGCTACAAGAAAAACCAGCTGCAAAGGAACGGTTTTTGCAGAAAAAAAAATTTTTGCTACAAGAAAAACCAGCTGCAAAGAAACGGTTTTTGCAGAAAAAAATGTTTGCTGCAAGAAAAACCAGCTGCAAAGGAACGGTTTTTCCAGAAAACAAAAAAAAAAAAAAAATGTTTGCTGCAAGAAAAACCAGCTGCAAAGGATCCGTTTTTGCAGAAAAAAATTTTTACCTTGCAGAAAGAAATATTTGCCACGGAAACCATTTGGAGATGTGTGTTAGCTAGAAAAAAAAAAAATAACGAATTGTTTTTTTAAGACTCGCTGGTATTGGAAAACCTCAATATAGGCCTCAATTAGTTTTTTTTTTTTTATTAGTAACTATGGTATTCTTGTGCGCTTGATAATCGAACAAAAATCTGTTGGAATTTTTTTTTTCTAAACGCAATATTCCTTCATTGAAAAATACATATAAGTTTGAAAAGGTACAAGGTATTTTATATATATATAATATATATATACTATATATATATATATATATATAATATATATATATATATATATATATATATATTTATATATATATATGTATATATATATGCAATATATATATATATTTATATATTATATATATATTATATATAAGATATATATAATATATATTTATTTATATATTTCTTTGGGAGCTTTATAAGTCCGAATGTGTATTCACAAACATAGGCTACAAATGTCGTTGAATATCAAATTCTCTAATCGGAATAAACACCGAAGGGGAATTTATAAGTGACAAGCTATCCGTCACCAGGTGGACTCGAACCACCGAATGGCTTTGTGCCAGCACGGGCTCTTGCTGTGAAACTACGACTTTATAGTGACGCTACCATTCGGCTCGCATACCTGTCAAACCCCTTTAATGTTTATCCCGAGGTTTAGTGACGCTGATATTAAACAACATTAAATTTTGTAACTTGATGTTTCTGGATATAATAAAATGCCACGGTGTATGTGACAAAAAAATCTATAAATATATATATATATTTATATATATATAATATATATATATATATATATATATTATATATATATATATATATATGGAATTGTAATAGCCACGATCCAAGTTCAAAGAAATTTGAAGAAATTGTTGTCTGGTACCGGGAAACGAACCCAGGTCCCATAATCCCTCTACTCTCTCTCTCTCTCTCTCTCTCTCTCTCTCATATCTCTCTCTCTCTCTTTATATATATAAATATATATATATTATATATATATAATTTATTATATATATATATATATATATATATATGGAAGATATATACGTATATAGAATAATAATATATATATATATATATATATACGTATATATATATATACATATTATATATATATATATATATACGTTGGGTCGAATTGAATGTCAGTATGAATGTGTAATGGTGGCATGAACATAAAGTTGCATGTTTACGCGTCATTGGGGCATACGAGTATGGTTGTTGCTGTATTTGTAAATATTTCTTCAACGAGATGGAATCAAGCATCTTCGTATGTAATCAAACAGAATAGGATATATATATATATATATATATATATATATATATATATATATATATATATATATATATATATATAGCTATATATATATATGAATACTATATAGTATATATATATATATATATATATATATATATATATATATATATGTGTGTGTGAATATATATACGTATATATATATATATATATATATATATATATATATATATATATATATATATATAGAATATATAGTATATATATATATATATATATATATATATATATATATATATACGTATATATATTCATATATTATATATATATATATATATATATATATATATATATATATATATATATCCTATTCTGTTTGATTACATACGAAGATGCTTGCTTCCATCTCGTTGAAGAAATATTTACAAATACAGCAACAACCATACTCGTATGCCCCAATGACGCGTAAACATGCAACTTTATGTTCATGCCACCATTACACATTCATACTGACATTCAATTCGACCCAACTGGATTCCCGCGCGTTACACGAAACGTAACGACCTTCGAACGCCCCTGAAGAAAACGGGTTTTGGAATGAAGGCTCCAATAATCCTGGAGCCTTAATCCTCCCGAATAGGGCGATGACGTATTCTTCCGTGCCGACTTCCGGGTTGAAGAGAGAGAGAGAGAGAGAGAGAGAGAGAGAGAGAGAGAGGAAAATAGCCCAATCAGGCATCGCGTTAAGGTAACAGATTCCGCGCTGCGTAATGAGTCATCCGGTTGATTGCAAAGGGATTAGATTCCACGTCGAGGAAATACTTTCTTCATGGAAGGGGATTCGAGCAAGTTTGAGCGAAGGATTATAAAGGGATTACTTTCTAAGGTCATGCGATGAGTTCCCAGGATAAGTCATGCTAAGTTTTCTCGTTCCATTTTATGGCGCGTGAGAAGCATAAGTGAAATTACGCAACATGCAAGATATTAAGGATTTCGCTGAACGAATGGCTGATGTGAGCAGGAAACGTCAGAATCATCTAAATTACCGTTGATATTTGTTTCTTTGCGGATCGCTGTGTAATTAAGACCCTTCTTTGTCTGCTACAGAAGTACAGATAAGCGCCTCAGCGGCGTGGTTGGTATGGTATTAGCGTCCCACCTCGGTGGTCGCAGGTTCGATTCTCGGCCATTCCATTGAGGAGTGAGAGATGTGTATTTCTGGTGATAGAAGTTCACTCTCGACGTGGTTCGGAAGTCACGTAAAGCCGTTGGTCCCGATGTTGAATAACCTCTGGTTCCTTGCAACGTAAAAGCACCATACAAAAAATTCAAAAAAAAAAAAGTACAGATGTTTGGCGAAAATTCACCGACATGCCAATTGCATTATAAATACCTTGAACTGTAAACCTATTGGAATACGGCACTGACACCAAAAAATTCAAGTAAATTTAAAGCACATTTTCCTGCTACTAAACCTAACATTATACTACCGATGACTATCAAAGTGTAATAATAAACTGAAATTCTGTATTTGGCTATTGACGACCTGAAGTATTCATACCCTGCAATTTGATCTCAAAAGGTTTACCTACAATTTAAACAAATATATATTCCAGGTGGGGTTAACATCATAAAATAGGTTAAATAGTTATAACACACCAGTAACAAAAGCGTAATATCTTTAAAAAAAAACTTTACAGTCAATTTCCTCAAAATTTACAAGAATTTAAGATTCATTCAAGTTGGCTACAGCCAGATATTTTCCCACAGACCATTCCTTCGTTCAAACTTGCATAATTAGTCGAAACCAACTTGACCACAGGTAAGAAAATTTATGTCTAATATAAAGAACGTCAGTCATTTTTACTCAACACATCTGATATCACTATACCACACAAATTGCAGACTTCAATAAATAAAAATCAATCTTATCAATACGCCCATTTACCATTCCTAAAAGCGAGCAGCAAAGGTATAACCCGTTATTAAATTCTAAACTTCTCCAAAATATTAATTTGGTATACAACAATCATAAGTATAATTTTTGACACTAACGTGAAATAATGCAACTAATGCGAGGCTCTCACCTCTGATCAAACTATTCCCTTATCCATAAAAATTAAGAAGCCTTCCATCTAACTATTAGAGTATCAAATGTCTATTTGCCTTCTATAAGGTGAAGCTCCCATTCAGCTCTCCTAGGGCTGGC
>NC_087211.1:66978221-66995721 GCF_015104395.2 Macrobrachium nipponense | reverse complement strand
TTTTTTAAACCTGCTTTTAATTTTAAATTCATTGTAATATTTTTAGCGTTCAAGTTATTTTAGCTAAAATTACAGTACTTTTTTTTCTATTCTCTCCACAAACCAACAGTGCTGATATATCAGCGCAGAATATGAGCTGATAAACACCAACTCGTAAATGAAATACTCTTTATAATTAATCTCTTTGACGAAGTAATATTTTACGCTAATATAAAGCACAATTCAATTGAGGGTCACAAACAGGCCCGCCCTGGGCCGTAGGAATCCCATACACGCCTTATTATAAAAAAGGATGCTGGACACGGTCCTAAGTGAATCCTAATTATGAGCTTTATTTTAACACTTAATTAAAAGTATTTGTTTTTCTCCACTAATTTAGCGAAGGGAATATGACATAAAAGAAAGTGTACTGAAGTTTTTCAAAATGGCTTTAAATTAAATTATACATTAGATATAAAAATAAAACCACGTCTTTTTAAATATGTCTACATCCCTGACACAGTTTTACTGGACCAAAAAAAAGCCTTTAAAACAGAAAAACGCGAATATCTCAATCATCAAATAATTAAACAACTAAATTTACGGGCAGCATCAAACGCACACAAAAAAAAACAATTAATGACTAAATATACCAACAGAATCTAATAGCAAACAAATAACTAAATAAACCAATGGAATCTAACAATAAACAGTCTAACATCTTACAAGCAACCTTGAAAAATAAATTTCGGAAACCTTTAGAACAGAAAAACACTAATATCCCAATCATCAAGTAATTAAATAAACAACTAAATTCACTGACAGCATCAAAAAAAAAAAAAAACAATCAGTACCTAAATACACCACCAATAGAATCTAATGACCAACAACAAATAACTAAATAAACATACGGAATCTAACAATAAACAATCTTAGCAACTCACGAGCTACTTAGAAAAAAAAATTCAAAAAAAAAAAAATCTGTTTAAAATGTCTTTGAACGCTTAAAAAAAGAAACTTCGTAACTTGTGTAAAGATTCTTGATAACTTTGATGAACAGATTTAACACTCACCCAGTTCTGCCGAAGATCTGAAATTGATAAAAGAAAATTAACGTTAGAAAATTAATTATATGCAACATAAAATCTTGAATACGATTGATTTCGGTGAAATGGATTATGTTTCAAAAATATTAATTTCATAACTGCATTAGCAGATAACACAAAGTTTCTCAGGTATATTGTGAAATGACGGCAAATGTAATAGTGCAATGTTGTAGGTATAAAAAATCTGTAAAATATATTTTAAAATCAATTCTCGTTAAAAATTACATTTTCTTAGTGTAAAAAACACCAGATTTAAATATTAAACACGAGGCAAATAATTAAAAATTACAGTTTCTTAGTGTAAAAAAAACACCAGATTTAAATATTAAACACGAGGCAAATAATTAAAAATTGCAGTTTCTAAGTGTAAAAAACACCAGATTTAAATATTAAACAAGTTTTCTGGGAACGATAAATAGCTACACAATCCATATTAAGATAATTAAAAAAAAACTCTTGTACAATAGTATTCTCCACGCAAACTATTTTTAGACTGATAACAACGTGACTGTGCTTAAATTTAATATTATTTCAGCACACGACCATTTAACTTTCACCAACTTCCATTCACTACACGAATTCATGTATCGAAAACCCGTTTCTCCTCTCTCTCTCTCTCTCTTCCATAAGTCACCTGGTATCTGAAAACGATAACCTCTCGACAAAGTATGAGAATAAGCCATTAGACACCTTTAGGAGCGGCTGTATTAAAAATGCCGATATGGCTATCGCATGCCAGACAGTAGTCTGTCTCTTACTTCATTAGCGAGTTTGCTTCATAATAGCAAAAAATGGAAACAAGTAAAAGAAAAATATGAGCCGAAAAAAAAAAACTTTTTGAAGAGCATACAATAATGTACGAGCCGCGGTCCAGAAAACTTTTAGCCACGTCCGGGTTGTGAGCTGTCCTACAACGTTGCCAGAAGCAGGGTCATGGCTAACTTTGACCTTAAAACAAAATAAAAACTACTGAGGCTAGAGGGCTGCAATTCAGATCTTAAAAGCCTCGGTAGCTTTTAAGATCTGAGGGTGGACAGACAGACAAAGTCATATCAATAGTTTTCTTTTACAGAAAACTAAACTACACAAACCTCTCTCTCTCTCTCTCTCGCTTCAGACCGACATTATCGGAAATTTAGGGCACATATTTCCTAGCCAGATACCCGTATTTTCTGCTCAGTACTTTGACCTTCGTTTAAATCGCTATATATCTGACCTGTTCCAGATGTAAAAGAAATTCTACCAGAATTTATCATCACTCATATATGAATTGAACTAAATATAGAATTTAGGCCAAAGGCCGAGCACTGGAACCTATGAGGTCATGGGTGCCGGTAATAAAGCCACGGGATAAAAAGTCAAAATAAAGTCACAGACAAAAAGTAAAAAAAAAAAAAGTAACAATTTTGTCCCAGAAAAAAAGTCACAGAAAAAAAAAAAATAACTCTTATTAATTTACGGTGGCCGGTAATAAAGTCACAGGATAAAAAGTCAAAATAAAGTCACAGACAAAAAGTCAAAGAGAAAAAAGTAACAATTTTGTCCCGGAAAAAAGTCACAGGAAAAACAAGTCCCACTAATTTATGGTGGTCGGTAATAAAGTCACAGGGGGAAAGTTCACTTTATTTCTTGGGTGGTCATTTACTTTATGTTATTTACAGTCTTTAGTTTATGCTTTTACGGTAATCCCCAACGGGTTTGTACTAAACACGCGCAAAGGTGGATACATATCTTACAAGTGTGTAATGTTAGTGAAATCACATAACATGTCTTGCTTGGAGACAGGCTGTAAGGGCAGCTTACTTGAGTGAAAGAATTTGGGTACGTAAGCGTTCGGGGCAGATTTGGGTTTCTTGTCATTATGACTTGTTAATCATTTTGTTCTATTTTATATTCAACTGCTTTGGGTAATAAATAGTATATTTTTAAACTTATGAGATCTTAATAGCCTAACGACATGGTTGCAGACAGAGGGCACCATTGACAACAGGTAAGGGTTTCCAATTTGTGTAGCTTTAATAAAAGGGGGGGGGGGGGTTAAGACATATACCAGATTAAAACCCTTGGGGTCATTATCTACTAAAGATTATTGTGAATTTTGTTTACCTGGATTCGAGGTCATTCAGCGCTGAAACGAAAATTGACAGTAAAAAGTTTGAGAAGTGTAACAGGAGGAAAACCTCGCAGTTCCACTGTGAATCAATTGTCAGGAGAGGGAGGAAAGTAAGAAGGAAGAAAGCGATCATAAAAGGAGGTTCAGTAAAAGGAACGAAAGAGGTTAATTTAATTTTCTTAGACACACCTGGAGAGCAGAGTTCGACAGAGAAGTTGAAAGTTCTTTTCATTTTAGTTAATGATTGATTTTCCTTATGGAAAAACTTTGTAGAAGCAGAGAGAGAGAGAGAGAGAGAGAGAGAGAGAGAGAGAGAGAGAGAGAGAGAGCTGAAGTGTGATAGCTGCGGAAATTTAATCAATGGTATAATCTCTCTCCCTCTCTCTCAATTGTATTATCCTGATGAAAAATGCGTATATAATAATTGTTAATAATAAAGCATACAAACAATACAATCGAGGGGATAAGAGAGAAAAAAAAATATAAAAATAGCAAAAACGGACGAAAATGAAAATAAAGAACGAAAAATAAATGCCAGAAAATAAAAGACAAAACCGACGAAAAATAAAGTACGAAAAGGACGAAAGATATGAAAACGGAAAGGACGGAAAACAAAGGACAAAACGGAACGAAAAATAAGGGTCGAAAGGGGCAGAAAATAAAAGACCAAAACGGACGCAAAATAGAAGAAAAAAGGCGTGAAATGAACGCAACTACAGAATTCTCCAACTCTCATTTTCTTTAAGCATATCTTGTTGTTTATCGCTAGTCAGGTGAAAAGTTGCAGATCGTCATTAACGGGAACTATATAAAGGTTCACACTGAACGGAACGTGTGAACCTCTCTCTCTCTCTCTCTCTCTGGGTGAAATTTGCTCGACGAGTTTCCTAACGAGCGTCAGGTTGTAAACTCTCGTGGTAAACAATATTGTTTTGCAGCTAATAACTTCTGGCAGTTTTCCAAGGGATTTAAGATTGAATTTCATTCTAAATATTAGAATTGGTGGCGCAACTTTGTGTTTACCCGTCTTCATTAATAATAATAATAATAATAATAATAATAATAATAATAATAATAATAATAATAATAATAAGCCTACATATTCAATGGAATAAACTCGCAGACGAAGATCGTAACCATTTATGTTGGTATCCGTCCCTAGACTACCTGTCATTTCGGTTCGTGTAATCACATTTCCTGACTATTTAGATTTATTTATTTAGTATTTATTCATCATTTATTAATTTCAAAATTTTTACCATAGCTGCTTCATTCATCTCATCTCTACCAATGTCATTACCGAGACCGTAAATGGATCGCGATAAAATGCAGAATAAACCAATATTTCCACCTAGTAGGCCTAAGCCCGTACCGCACACCATAACTACCTACTTCTATTGTGTGTTTTTTTTTTTTTTTTTTTTTCTAACAGCCACATAAACGAAGTCTCCGGTCGCACACCCTCTGAAGCACAAATTTCATTAAGTGAATCATAACTATTACCTTTGGGAGAACCTATTTTATTGCCATACAGCAATGAGGCACGAGACGTTTATATTATTATTATTATTATTATTATCATTATTATTATTATTATTGTTATTATTATTATTATTACCTGTTTGGTGCTCTAATTAAATTTATGTAGAAGATAGAAATTTTTAATGACAGGCCCAAAGCAAAACGGTATATTCAGCAAACAAGTGGTTTCCCAAGTCGATTACATATATGACAAAACATTTCTATTCTTCCCATGTTCCTATACAGCAAGAGTAGTTATTCGCTATTTGTCTGACTGTATGGCATGCCTGTAGGCAACATTAGGTACTAATGATATATTTATTGCATATGTGGGATAGCATAGGCCTAGTTGCTTCTCCGCTGAGTGAAGTAGACAAAAGCCTATAGAGAGGGAGAAGGTAATGCATATCACGAGATAATACTAGGGAACAGTCTCTCTCTCTCTCTCTCTCTCTCCTCTCTCTCTCTCTACTAAAGTCCGTACTAGCAAGTTCGTATGCTAACAGTTGTCCAATAGCTCTAACCATCGTTAAAACAGATATGAAAATCGAATAAAAAATACAGCAATGGTAAAACAAGACTTCAGGCCTTTTTCAATCACTGACATCTCTTACCAAAGCACATGAGTATAGATAAACGGATGCTTGACTCAATTACAGAGCTATTTCATTAATAATTTCAGCTTCACTGGTCCTAAAAAAAAGGGGTGTACGGTATTAGACCATAAAAGTTTACTGAGTAGCAAATAACACCTGACCCACCGGCGCACGCCCAGTCCAATATGTAATGAATAAATATTTACTTGAACACTCACTCCTACAAAGCACTACAACATTATCGTATTTTGAACCATTTGTTCTCTGTATTGACGATCGGACGGTAATCTTGAAACTGAACTACTTCTACGTTATTGAAGCTTACACTCATATACATACGTACGCATACAAATACACTCACATACTCATACATAACATACATTAAACGCATAAGCATACACACATACGCAATAGGCTACACCTACACACATACAAACAGGTATGCAATACAAATAAGTACTTCACTTTAAAAATAAAGGAACTTACAGTACATGTGTGTGAATAAACATACACATGCACGAGATATATGCAGACAGTCAAATACATGCTGCACACATGCACTGGACAGACTAACTAAAAAATTCCCCCTCGGTACATATATGAAAATATATCAATTCCGAGGTAGAGCGAATTAGATATTAAAGGACATTTGTAGCTCGAATGATTTATATGAATCACGGTGATATGATAAATATTCACACCTACACTATATGTATGCATTAAAATGCATATACACATTAAATTGTACGTATGTCTAATACGCATACATATCCATACATTCGAAACCACACGTAATACATTCATACAGGCATCCGGATACATATATAATTAAATTCTTAAATATACACTGCATAATGATATACATGTGTGTGTATATGTCTGCACGTATTCATGAAGAAAAGCATGACGGCATGAACATTACATCTATACACACATTCACATGCAAAAGACACATCCATAAATATGGCTACACATATATACATATCCGGAAGAATATAAGTTAAAATTTCTAGTTTATATGTATCAGCACTTCATACATTAAAATGCGCCATCACTACATTCGGTATGACTATGTATTATTATGTATCAGGTATTAAAATGTGTATGAGGAAGTAAACATAAAACATACGCACGTATACATAACGTGTATATGAAGATATTAGACATACATACAGTCGAATACACGTATACATAAAATCACGCATGACTACGCTCACACTCCTCCATCTAAACCATGAGAGAGAGAGAGAGAGAGAGAGAGAGAGAGAGAGAGAGAGAGAGAGCAGCTCAGTCTAAAACTTTCTCCTAAATTGACTGCTTCACTGCTCGGACAAACTTCGGCACGTTTACGCCCCGGGAGAGACAACTGTTTATTTTCACTTATTCAAAATTGTTTAAACACTCAACAACTTGAGAGAGAGAGAGAGAGAGAGAGAGAGAGAGAGCATTGTAAGGGTAAGCAGGTATGAATAACGCCACTATGCTAAATGATTCATGACATATCGGCTCAATATGAACAAGCCCTACGGACGTGAGACGGCTGTAGGCCTAACATTTCATAAATGAAATATTAGGACTACATTTTGCATGAATAATACAGTATTCATTTCAATTACTCTACAGCAAACAAAACTTATTCTACCTTCACTTGAGATATTATAAAATAAAGGATTGAAATGAACCGAGCTTGTTAAATGTAGGCCTTGGGCTCTTGATGCATGTAGGCCTAGGCCTAAGTTTGGAGCAAGTAGAAGTTGGTAATTATCGAAAGTTGCCTACTTATTATTTCCTTAAAACTACTTAGGCCTAATATAGATGATATGGCAAAAGATTCGAATGCGTAGTGTCTTTAGAAACTGTCAATCGATCTGTTGATACTTTGGTGGTTGTTGTTATTCAAGCTTGGCTAACTGATGAAACAATGCCGACGGACAAACACTGTTACCATATCATAGGCGAAGCAGGATGACGTCATAAGCGTTGAAACGATGGAAGTAGATCTGGTAACAAACAGTGGTACCAGATAAGGTTGTATATCACTGTTTTTACTCTGCTCACAAGGCAAAGACCGGCAGACAATTGTTAATTGATAACAGTGTTTGTCCGTCGGACATTGTTCGACCACAGTGTGGACGCATCCTTTACAGTTAGGCCTATGATTACATAATAAAAATATGGAATGTTAGTCCATATATATAAAAGACTAAAACTAAAGAGGTCAACCTGATTGCTTGCAGGAATGTGATCAGACTAGAGACGCTAAAGATGACATATACAATAAAAGTAGGCTAAGATAACATGCCGTCACCTGTAGTCATTCATTTGTTTTGAAACATTAGTCCAAGCTCCCTGCTTGAGACAACTACCGCGACCTATAATTCAGACGGCCTACGTGATCTGTAGTGTGTCTCATTGTATGTATGTTCATATGTTCGAGCTACTGTCTGCTCCTTTATGACTTGTAACAGAGATGTAGAACAGACAGAATAGAGTTAGCTATCATCATTAGAAGACCTGTACCTCTTTACCTAAGCTTTATCATGTAGAGAGAATAGAATTAGCCATCATCATTGGCAGAAGTGATCAAGCTATCGTCATTAGAAGACTTGTACAATCCTACTTGATCTTCACCATGTAAATTCAGAGAATATAAGTATTTTTGTACTTCGTGGTTTCTACTAGAACCTCACCTCATCACCGAATCATCATGAGTTTAACACATCATCGTCATAACCAAAGAAGATAATACCGACTTCGTAAGTGATCTACAAACCCCAAGACACTCCATTGAATATGGAGGTGCAATACCAACCGCCTTAGCGTAAGATTATCGCAAGTCTAACATTACCTCAAGGGGTGCCTTATTATACAAGGCAACAGCCCTTAAACGTCCACACGGTCGAACAATGCCCGACGGACAAACACTGTTACCATATCATAGGCGAAGCAGGATGACGTCATAAGCGTTGAAACGATGGAAGTAGATCTGGTAACAAACAGTGGTACCAGATAAGGTTATATATCACTGTTTTTACTCTGCTCACAAGGCAAAGACCGGCAGACAATTGTTAATTGGTAACAGTGTTTGTCCGTCGGACATTGTTCGACCACAGTGTGGACGCACCTTTACAGTTAGGCCTATGAGAGAGAGAGAGTGCTGGGCTTAGGTAATATTTAAGCCCTAACGAAAGGGAGACAAACATCCTTGGGAAATTAATATAAAAGTCTTGTCTTAGAACTTGACTTGCAGAACGAGTTATTTTTACTATTATTATTATTATTTTTTTTTTTTTGAGGGGTAGGGGTTCAAAAGGGGTAAAGCCACTCTGCCCCCATCCTCGACTAGATAAGTGCACGGCACCCTAAGTGAACTTAATGAAGTTAGGAACGTAACGGCTGGTTAGGTCAGGACACGGAATTATAGGAAAGGTTACGTTTGTTTTCATCTGCGGAACCTGTTCCATTAGTTCAACCGTCGCCACGAAACAGACTATAGGTATTGTCAAAAAACAAATTATCTCACCTAACAACGTTAATCGATGTCGTTTAGAACGCGATATCAAACCTCGAACACGAATATATCGCATAATATAATATAAATAATAATCCACATCACTCAAACAAACCCGGCCACACACAAAGGAGACCACATTAGAAATGAATTTCAACTCTGATTCTCTGAATAGTTAAACCTTTTGATCAGCAAGGGTGGAAAGTAAACAAAGGGTGAAAATTAGCGAGTAGTTTATTTAGCGCTCTTCATAACTAACAAACCAGCTTTGCAAAAATGCTGATGTTTCTTAAAAAGTATTTTATAAAGATCTTGTCTCGAATAGCCTTCATATATGTATAGTGGTAAACTACTACTGAACACTTTTATAACAGTTGAAAGGAGGCTATGGAAATCGCTCGCAAAATTTTATTACGTCCAATTTTCAGTCTGAGTTGTATTTTTTTTTATTATAATTTAAGACTTACAACTTTGAGATACATAGGAGTACATTTACATAGAGAAATTTGTACATAAACAAGTGAAAATTATTTACAATTAGAAACTCTTATATAAACTATTACTTTTTCAGAAAAAAATATAATTAATATAATCAAAATAATGTTCTGATCTTTCAAAAAAACTAATTTTTCTAAAAAGGAACCGTAATTATTCTTTATTCTACTGTCATGTATTAAATATAAATCTCTCCTGTAATTATTGATATTAATAAGTAGCCTTATGATATCATTTGCAAACATTATTCAAATCATTTCTAGTACACCATATCGTATATATATTAGAACACAATAAAAATATACACACATTCCTCCTGCAATTGTCTTTGTTATCGAAGTCAAAATATAAAGATTTCATATTGTTCTCCGGCTCAAAATTACAAATGTTTTTAAGTACGCTTCTCAGCCATTTGAAAACTGGTTCAGTTCTTTTACAAAACTAAAAAAGGTGAATAGCACTTTCCTCTATATTACATATTTCACATAAGGAATTGCTGGATAAATTTAAAAAGTGAAGACGTTTTTTCACAGGTAGTACATTATGAAGATGCTTAAAGATAATCTCCTTTCCCACGAAACGGTCAATATCACAAAAATTCTTCCATATTACTTTCCAGTCAAATAAAGGATATTTATATTCTACAGAGATGTCATGTTTCTTTAAAATACTTCGATAAACACTCTTATTAGATAACATTGGAAAATTATGAACCTCCTTTAATTTAACGACGAAGCCAATACTATAACTGTAATATGGGGTGGGATAGCTAAATATTTGTGGAGCTTTAAAGTCTAAGTCAAAGAACTTGCACAACTTAAAATAACAATAATGCAAAATTAAGCTCTGGGGGCCCTTATTCAATATGACAGTTTTCAAAAAGGTATTAACGATAATAGCATTAGCTTCAGCTCTCACATCGAAAACAGCCAAACCACCTTCAGTCCTACCTCTAGACATTATAGATCGTTTAATTGGTTCATATCTACCGCACCAAATGTATCTAAAAACTAGTCTCTCAACTCTGAGGCCATAATTATGAGTTAAGGGAGACACATGAGCAATATACCATACTTTTGCCAGAATACAACCATTTACATATGACGTCCTCTGAAAAAAGTTCAATTTCCTTGCATGAAGCAATTTCAAATGGTTGTTTATTTTACTTATGACATGTTCCCAGTTATTCTTTAAACTTTCCTCATAATCATTACAATGATGGATACCTAGCGTGAACAAAGACGTAACATTCTGCCTTATCCATGTAAGAGGCCAGTCCTTTTATTCTTCCAACCAACCATACTGAATAGTCTTGACTTTTCATTTCTATTAATTTTGCTATTTGTAGCTAACTCAAATTCCTGCACAATTTTATCCACTTCTCTTAAACTATCTTCGGTTGTGATTAGTATATTATTATCATCAGCATAACCAACTGCTTTGAGAGTAGTGTGATCAGGTAAGACTAAGGGTTTCACATTAATATTTTCCTTAATTGCTATAAAGAACGATTCTTGATAGATTGCATATAACATCATGCTAAGTAGACATCCTTGCCTGACTGGCCTTGTTATTTGGAAAAAGGAAGTCACATTATTATTTACACACATTGCACTTTCTATTTGATTATATAGCATACTTATTTTCCCTACAAACTCGTCTCCAAACCCTGGACACTTTTCACCATATCAAAATCCTTGTACCAGTCTAATTTAAGAAAGGCAGCATTCATATCAGTAGAATTAACATAATACATAACATCCCTGATCAACATATTACAAGGAACAATGCTTCGTCCTGGAATACAGCAAAACTGACCAGTATCAATCACTTTGTCTAACACTTCTTTCATATGAATAGCTAAAAGTTTAGAAATTATTTTATAATCAACACAAAGGAGAGAAATTGGCCTCCAATTCTTCAGCTCTTTTTCGTCTCCGCCTTTATGAATAAGTGTAATGATTCCTTTCCTTTGCAAAAACTGAAATCACCTTATTTCTCATTACATACTTTACCAATGAAGAAAAATCGTCCCCAATTACATCCCAATTCTCTAAATAAAACTCCACTGGCAAACCATCGATTCCAGGTGTACGATTCTTCTTAAAACTTTTGATAACCTAAAAAAATTTCCCCTTCTGAATAATCCTTATTCAACTCTTCCCTATCACTGTCATCAAGCTTTATTTTTAAAAAGGATAAAAACTTTTCTTGCATTTCATTATTAACTGTCCTTGAACTATATAACTCAGAATAAAAGGAATTAACATAATTCTGTATACTAGCAGAGGACTGAAGTTTATTCCCCTTATTATCTTTTAAACAAGTAATTACTTTCTTCGCCATAAATTCTTGCTGTTTAGCTATTACAAATTTTGAAACTTTCTCATCATTTTGAGGATTTAGCAAACGGGGTCGAATCTTGATCCCTTCTGCAAATTCATCTCTTATTTCCTCAATTTCCTTTTTCACATTATTGATTTTTAATGTGTTAGGATTTCCGGTCTGATAAGAAGCCTCATACAAGTATCGTAATCTACTTTCTAACAAGTTTAACATACCAAATCTCTGTTGTTTCTTAAAAGGACATGCTTTCATATAGAACTTTTTAACTTCCTCTTAAACCAGAATATCCCACCACAGTAATATATTAGCATATTCATCCCTTTTCTTCTGTAACTCAGTCCACTTTTGTTTAAAGTTTTCTTTGCTTTCGGTGTCTTTCAGAACTGAACAATTAAGCTTCCAGTAAGATTTCCCTAACTGTAATACATCAGGTACACACGTGCGAAACCGAACCTTGTATTGTAACCGATTCTTGTAACCAAAAACGCAAGTGTGGACGGTTCCTCGAACCCGAACACCCCGACCCCCGAACCCGCGAGGTTCGAGGCTCCGTTCGCCCTCCGTCCCGGCAATTGTCGGTTTTTTGGGGCCCCGAATCAAAGGGAGGTCTCTTTGCGCGTTACGCCATGTGTGGAAGGGACCTGTATGACACGCGTATCAACAGAGGTTGCTGAACTTGTTAACACCGACTATGAACAAGGCCGTCCATAGTAGAGTCCCTTGTTTTGGTCAGTCAGTACGTATATGTCTACCATGGCTGATTGGAGTGAGGAAGAGGTCCTTCAATTTATTAGTTATTACGAAGAAAAGACTTTACTGTGGCCAGAAACTTCTTGGAATCTCATGTCAGCGAGTAATTCCCGACCACTGTATTCTACCCTTCTAGTATATACTTGATTGCCACCATCTTCTTTTATTTCGATTCAACTTCGTTAAATAATGTATATAAATATACGCGGCAGCTGATACTTGCATGTATGGCCATCGTCGGTAAACAAACCGGACAGAGACAGACTGATGATCGCAGTGGATTGAAATGATGTTACGTGCTTAACGTGGTTACGGTTCGTCCTCAACATTTTGACACACCTTGTAACCGTATATGCGTAACTCAGTTACACATACAAGGTTCGGCTCTCACGTGTGTACCCACCTTAATCGTATATCACACAGGAAACAAGAGTGTTCTGAAAACGACACTGGAACAGTTCTAGTTTCTGTGACACTATTTTTGTCTATCTGCATATAAATCCTGTCCAAACGCGCAGCATAGTTCCCCCTAACAAAGGTGTACTCGGGTAACCTATGACGGATGTTATGGACATCCTTTATCTTCATAGCATCAACAATATTCTTCAAACTATTCGCAAAACAAGAATTTTTTGGATGTGAAGAGTCCTTATCATTAATGATACAATTCCAATCTCCCCCAATAATCGCCTTATCACAATTAGTCTGTATCAGTGATAACAAATCTTTCTCAAAAAATTCCTCTCTCTCTTTATGGAATTTATTCCCTGAATGGGCATATATGTTCACAATTTCTATAACCTTCCTTTGATACTTTAACGACACTTTACATAGCCTTGACGTCGGATGTAAATACACATTTTCAACTACTACAATCTATCTTCTAATTAACAAGTTACTGGCAGTCCCCTCCCTTAATATTGATAGTTGGATTTAATATGATTTTTTAAAACCTCTCCAAAAACACAAGAGAAGCTATGGGCTTCACGTTATGTTCTTGCAGTAACAGTATATCTATCTTATTAATAAATTAATGGAATTGAGTGTAGTTTAGTCGCTTGTTTTTTCTAATTTTAAAACTAGATAAACCATTAATATTAAGGGTTGCAATACGTATAAATGATCACAAACATTATTACAAATCAACCAAGTTATCTGTAAACATAGGGGTTTCTTCGGCACGAATTTCAGTTTCTGTATATCCTAGATATTCATCGTCTTTTTTTCCCCGAAACGTGTCATCACTAGTCCGTTTAACATTGCCCTCAGTTGTACTTTCCTTATTTTAGTCTCCTTGTCTTTCGACGTAAATGTCTCAACCGATCTTTTCAATCCTAGGGAACCCTGAGTTCTCTAAGATTGTACCTTATTTTTTTCTGATTACTAATTTCCCGTTACCATCGATTGAAGAAACAATATCATACTCGTCGTTTCCATCCGTACTATCAACCACTAATGCCGCTTTGATCCCTTGTGTTGAACCTTCAGTATAAGAGGAATTGCCATCTTCACCTTTCAGAACATCAGGAATAGTTTCCACACTAGAGTCAAAGAAACTGGAATAGCTCTTTATGTACCGAATCATCCGATTTATAATCCACATGTACATCAGCCACGGTTTTGTTTATGAGTAACACATTTGGACTACTATTGTCATCAATATTTTTCCCTTCTAAATCATAACAGGACATAGGGGTATTATGACACTGAGAGGTCGTCGTAACTTCCATATTCAAGTTAATAATCAATTCCATTGTATCCTGCTCCCTATTCGTAACAGTATCCTCAATAACGTTTCCATTTTCCTTTTGGCTTAATATCTCGACATTTCCACTAGAAGAGTCCTCCTGTCAATCTTCCTCCTGTCGATCTTCTTCCTGACGATCTTCCTCCTTACGATCCTCCTCTTGACGATCTTTTTCCATTCGACCCTCCTCCGTTCGATCCTCCTGCCCTTGTCTTCTCACTTCTTTATTCTCCACTTGTTCCTCTACCGAGACTTCCGTTTGAACCTTATTCCCTTGTACTTCCTGAATTTTATTATTTGCCTGGTCATTCCGAGAATTATCCTTGGATTGCATTCATTATTTTTCATAAGTTCATAAGTAGAATTGGAAACTCCTTTTCATTTTGTGTCACAATTTCTTCTGCAGTACAATTAACAGCCAAATGGCCTTCTTTCCCACAATTGTTACTTGTACGTGTTTGTCCGCGATAATAGAACCACAGCAAAAATCTACCTAGTCTCAACGTCGAAGGAATAGGTTTCTTTAGAACCATCAACGCGGTTCTGTTACCATTGTTCTTCCCAGCTTAGGTGCCAGACGTATAAGCCAGGTTTCTGATATAAATACCTTACCATATGACGAGAGCATCTTACTTAAGTCTTCATTGGTTAGCTCAAATGGTGCAATTTTAATAGTGACAATGATTTTACTTGTTGATAGGTTAACAATTTGATTATTAACCTCTTTATCATCTAAAGCCAGAGTACGTCCTTCATAATCTCTCATGATTCTCTCAAATTCTTCAGCTGTGTCAAAAATTGCCATTTATTCCCCTTCAATAAAATTTCCTAGTTTTTTATGAGTACTTGTTATGAAGTATTTCTCAGTTTCTATGAAAATACGTTGATATATGATTATTTTGCTCCACAGAAGTAGTTTTATTATGTTAACTATAGCAATGAGTTGGTATAAATTAGTACATTGATATTCAAAGTAATAAACCACTTTTTTTGCATATTTTGTCCATCTCTATATTTATCTTATTAGATGACGTATAATTACAGTGGAGACTATAAATATATTTTCTTATTGTAAGGGCACATGCCAGTAATTTATGCTTGCCTTCTGGACGAAACCCCCTTTTTTTTGTATGTTGGGTTACGATTAAAGCAATTGATGTTTGTTTTTAAATTGATGTTTGTTACGTAACCCTGTAATTTTGTAGATGTGACAACTGTTATGCAATATACTCCTCCCGAGTTTTCTTCTAGGGTGGAAAGGTGAAGCTCTCTGAATTTAGCATCTGACTCCACGAAGGCAAGTAAAAGAAGATATTCTTGTAGAATTCAGCCACATCACCTCGTGAATTGTCGTCGCCATTGCAGTAACTTCTTCATAAGGATATTCTGAGATCCTGTTTGCCATTTATGTTTTATTTCTATCGAAGTAACGTGACGTTTTGTTAATAATTTTTGCAGTAATGTGTTAGTTTTCTTGCTTCTTAACGTAATTTGGATAATTGTTGTGTTCTTTAAATATCAATTATGTGTTAAACCTTTACATGCGTCTTTGTGAACCCGTGTGGCATCACCCAAAAAAAAGAATTGGTGCAGGAAATACAGTTGATTGTTTCTCAACTGCACTTTTGTTGAATAAAAATGCAACGTTTCTTGACTTTAAGTAAGTTAGTAAACTCCTCAGGACTGTAACTTGGTCTCAATCAAAGCTAGTGCAGGAGGGCTTAAGGTTGAATGAAATCGTACCGAATGTGGCACTAAAATTCAGTTTAGTTTTACCACAAGCTGCATGGTCTTCAAATTTCACTATTATCTTGCTGAATCCTACTTGTTGAACTCCATATATGTTCATAAAATTGGCTTGAATCTTTCTTAATATACCAAATACATCGTCCGTATC
Source organism: Macrobrachium nipponense (assembly GCF_015104395.2). Taxonomy (NCBI): domain Eukaryota; kingdom Metazoa; phylum Arthropoda; class Malacostraca; order Decapoda; family Palaemonidae; genus Macrobrachium; species Macrobrachium nipponense. The sequence goes on along the minus strand of NC_087211.1, from coordinate 66,979,660 downwards.
AGCACGTTCATTTTCCAGATATTGATTTCCAAAGGTGTTTTTCCTTCTGAAAAACTCCACCATTCTGGCTAAGGCCATGGTGTGTTGTGTATGGTTGGCAAGACTGTGTTGCCATGGCAACCACAAGGAAATCGTAACGAGGTAGAACTTCCTTGAATTTCCCCCGTCCCTAGAAACTCATTGTCACTTTCTTTACACTGTTATGCACTGTCACTCTAGTCATCAAAGCAATAACTGCAATAGGTTGCACCGATATGCTCACTCACATGAGCTAACACTTCCTTGAAATACCCAAAAACACACCAAATGATGACAGCCAAATTCGCCGAACCTTGTCAAAGATCAGTATTACCAACCCAAAAAAACTCCCTATAAGTCAAGGCGGTCGTTCACAAGTTAAAATGCCCAATAAAGATAGATAATAGAAACGCTTCTTCACAATTAAGGTATTTCCTCGGCGTTTTTATTTTCACTTTTTTTTGTGAAAGACTAACATACTGTTATTAAGAAAAAGTTAAATGGGTATAAAAAAGCATCAAATTACTGTTATGTCAACTCAAGAGCGCTCAGGAAAAAGAAGCGTTATGCAAGCATCATGATATTGAAAACTACTTTTTTCATACATTACTCGAATATCAAAAATGAAAAATTGCGTCTAATATACATAAGTGTATTTAGCTCTTATTTTTCCTAGTGCTTACCAGGCACCCCACTACATTTTTTAGTATTAAGTTACAATGCCCAAGCTTTCATCATTTCCGTCATTGTTCCTAAATCTAATTTATGAACTCTCAGCAAACAGTTCGTTTTGCTCTTAAAAACTTTCCCAAATAACCCACCCTTCTTTCCACTGGTGGTAACTCTTCTCAAACCAAAATGAAGTATGTGTACCTACTGTATACTCTTGCGGTTACCAAAAGAAGTCTAGCTATATGGCAGCGTTGTGCAACTATCTCTTTAAATGCGTCTATCATTCGTAATACTTTATAGCAAAACTACGATCTCTCTTACACATTTCATTTGTACCGACCATAATACACATATCATCGGAACTGGTAATTTAACCTTTATTTCGAATGGAAGGGAGATCGTTCCATCTGCAGTTTTACTGCTCATGGGGTCAAATGCTTACCACTAGTACTAGGCTTTGTCACAGCTGTAATGAAATGTTGAACCTTTAGTGCCAAGCAATGCGACGCTGTCATTTCACCAGCATAGAAGTTATGATGCTCCGTGCAACAAGTTTCACGCATTAACTGAAGAGACACATACTAAAGCGGTGATAGCAGAAATTCCCAGTTGAAACGAAAGTTACGAAACGCGAAATATCACTGTACCCGACATCTTCCGGCGATGTAGGTCTAAATCATAATTAACGGTTGTTGCGGTAAAAGGAAACCACCACTGCTAGTACTTTCGTCTGAAATATGAAGGTGTAT
>NC_087211.1:66963221-66968221 GCF_015104395.2 Macrobrachium nipponense | reverse complement strand
TGAGATAATAACTGTATTTATTATGCAAGAGGATATTGTAGATACGGAGAAAATTGCAGAGTCAGACTCAAAATGAATAATTATGATGAAGGAAGATCAAATATTATGGAAAAGTTGGTTTTTTAATGTCAGAATTTCTGGAAATGAAAAAAAGAACAACATACCAGAACAGGAAAGAGACGTGGGAAAACCTTATTATTACCAATATTAAATGAAGAAGGAGAAAACACGCAAACCATCATAGTGATGAATGCGCAGGGTTTAGTTACGAGTAACTCAAAAAGAAAAATAGAGTACTTCGAAGAACTAACCCAAATTGAAAAGAAAATAGATATAATGAATATAAGAATGAAACTGGTATCCCAAGAGACTGGGAATGATTATCAAATAAAAGGGTTCCAAAAACTTATAGATCAGATAGAAAAAATAGGAATCAAGGGGAACCGCAATATATGGGAAAGACAAAAAACAAGGAAAAATATATGAGAAATATAGTAACTCAGAATGTGAACTAATAGCGGTAGAATTTGAATCTGAAAAATTAATGAACATAGTAATATATAGACCTCCTAATACTAAAGAGTTTGACTTGATAATAGAAAAATTGGATGATATATGTAGAAATCACAAGGAAGGACTGGATATTCTCCTATCTGGAGACTTCAACTTTCCTTTCGTAAGACTGGAAAGAACGAATAGGAAGATTGTAGTTGTACTTATACATATAAAAAAAGAGAGTAATAGTAGTGCAGAAGATAAGAGGCAATTCGAAAAGCTATTAGATATGCTACTAGAATATAACATTCAACAAATAAATCACCTGCCAACAAGAAAGGAAAATACTTTAGAACTAGTATTTGTGAACGAGATGAATTATGTTGAAGAAATAATAGTTAAAGTAGGAAGAATATGGAAAATACAACTTCTACAGTAAAAATATAAAATGGTCAGAAATAAATGAAGAATTAAACAAAGATTGGATAACATTTTTCGTAAGTGATGACATAAGGGTAAATACGGAGATATTATATTAGAGAAAAATAGTGGATAAATATATAAACATCAGTCATGCATACCAAGAGACAGAAGGATCTTGTTCCAAAAAATCAGAAAGTGGAAAAAAGGTCTTGCAAAAGAAAAAAATGCATGGAAAGTTATAGAACTAAAAAGTAAGATAGAAAATGCAGAACAAAAATTGATTATACAATCAAAAGAAAATGAAAAAACGGGACTTGGAAGAAAAAAACCCTAATAAATATCAAGCAAAACCCAAACTTAATACTCATACGCGAAGAAGATGAATAAAAGAAGAATAGAAATAGGCCTCCTAAGAATTGAAGGAAGATTAATGAATAAAAAAAAGGAAATTTGAAACATATTGGCAGAACGATATAAGAGAGAATTCACCCCTAGAATACATAATGAAGATAATGATATAGAAGTCCCAGGGACGAAAATAGTGAATATTTAGCTGACATAGATATTAATGAAGTTGATATTTGTGCAGGCTATTAATGAAATTAAAAAATGGAGCTGCAGCAGGGCCTGATGGAGTTCCTGCTGGATTTTTGTTAAAGAAAGTAGTTCATTCTATCGCAAAGCCACTTGCAATATTATTAAGACAAAGTGTAGATACAGGCACGATTTATGATGAGCACAAATTAGCATATATTACCCCTACATTCAAAAGTGGATCAAGACTAGAGGCAAGTAATTATAGGCCTGTGAGTCTGACATCACATATTATGAAAGTGTATGAAAGGGTAATGAAGAAAAATATTATGAAACATTTAATAAAAAATAATCTCATTAATATAGGACAACATGGTTTCGTACCCGGAAAAAGTACACAAACCCAACTGTTAGTCCACCGTGAAAACATATACAAAAATATGAAAAGCGGAAATGAAAACAGATGTGGTTTATCTAGGACTTTGCAAAAGCTTTTGAACAAGGGTAGACCATAATATATTAGTGAAGAAAATTAGAAAACATAATATAGTGGATAAAGTAGGAAGATGGTTAAAAGAATTTTTACACAACAGAAAACAGATAGTTATTGCAAACGATGAGAAATCGGATGAAGCTAAAGTAATTTCTGGTGTGCCACAAGGTACGGTGTTAGCTGCATTACTGCTTGTTATTATGATCGCAGACATAGACAGTAATGTTAAGGACTCGGTAGTGAGTAGTTTCGCCAATGACACAAGAATAAGTAGAGAAATTACTTGTGATGAAGATAGGAACGCTCTACAAAGAGACCTTAACAAAGTATATGATTGGGCAGAGGTAAATAGGATGGTATTTAACTCTGATAAATTTGAATCAGTAAACTATGGAGATAGAGAAGGAAAGCTATATGCATATAGGGGACCTAATAATGAGACGATCACAAATAAGGAAGCAGTTAAAGACCTTGGTGTGATGATGAATAGGAACATGTTATGCAACGATCAAATAGCAATTCTATTGGCAAAATGTAAAGCAAAAATGGGAATGTTGTTACGGCATTTCAAAACAAGAAAAGCTGAACACATGATTATGCTTTATAAAACATATGTTCGTAGTCCACTTGAATATTGCAATATGATATGGTACCCACACTATCAAAAGGATATTGCACAAATAGAGAGTGTACAAAGGTCCTTTACAGCTAGAATAGAAGAAGTTAAGGACCTTGACTACTGGGAAAGACTACAATCCTTAAAATTATATAGTCTAGAAAGGAGAATAGAATGCTACATGATAATTCAGGCATGGAAACAGATAGAAGGAATAGCTGAAAACATCATGGAGCTAAAAATATCAGAAAGAGCAAGCAGAGGTAGATTAATAGTGCCCAAAACTATGCTACGCACCAGCATCGATAATGCAGCGTCTATTCAATGCGTTGCCAGCTCATCTGAGGAATATAACAGGAGTGAGCGTAGATGTGTTTAAGAATAAGCTCGACAAATATCTAAACTGCATCCCAGACCATCCAAGATTGGAAGATGCAAAATATACTGGAAGATGTAATAGCAACTCTGATAGACATTAGAGGTGCCTCATACTGAGGGACCTGGGGCAACCCGAACAAGTTGTAAGGTCTGTAAGGTAAGGTCTCTCTCTCTCTCTCTCTCTCTCTCTCTCTCCTTTATAAACCTTGAAAATTTAAAATTGTTCTCTCTCTCTCTCTCTCTCTCTCTCTCTCTCTCTCTCTCTCTCTCTCTCTCTCCCCATTCCCAACGACCTATGGGGAATTTATCCATGCGAGGATGGACTGGGACATGACCTAATGCATATTTGAACAGGAGACATTCAAGTGAATATAGAGGTGCGCATTCCAAAAGATGGATAGCTGAACCATCCCATCTTTTCTTATGGGCTGGAACAAGGGAGTGGCGCTTGGCGCGAAGAACCTCTTTTGCGCATGCGCGATCGAGGTATTGAAAATGGCTGGCTTGCGTCGAATTTGTTATGCAAAGTTTTCGTGGAAGTTTATATTCTTAAGTTTTATTTTGGGTGTTTTTAATTATCTTTGTACAGAGTGATAATGGAGTTTTTTTAAAGTTTTATTTGGGTGTTTTATTTATCGGTGTGGAGTCAAAATGGAGTTTTCTTTGGCGGGGGCCAGAATGGTTTTGTGAATTGAGACAACGAAGGTTTCTGATTTATTATTACTAGCAAACTAACCCATCTACGATGGGTGATAAAATACGGGTGCAGAAGTGAAAAATTTATATGTACTATTTGTTCAGCAATATTAAAATAAGGGCGATTTTTATACATACCTACTACAGAACCTCTTTGTACACAATATTATCAGTTTGTCCACAACTTAATTTCAAGTTGGCAAAGTCAGTTGCTCTGCTCATCGCCACATACAGTTGGCCATGCGTGAACATGGGTGACGGCAGAAACACACCAACACGATCCAAAGTCTGGCCCTGCGACTTGTTTGCAGTGAATGAGAAGGCCAGGTTGATGGGAAACTGCCTGCGCCGTAACTGGAACGGAAACTGGTTATCCGAAGGCATCAGAGAAATCCGGGGGATGAACAGACGTTTGCCGGTGTGAGGGCCCGTTGCTATCACTGCTTTGATGACGTGGGAGTTTAGCTCCATAACGGTGTACCTCGTTCCGTTGCAATGTCCATTGGCAGGATCGAAATTCCAAAGCAACATTTCCGGGCAGTACTTCTTCAACGTTATTTTGTGCACTGGCAGTCCCGATGGATTTAAGTTATTCAAAAAATCTTGCGGATATATTGATGAATATTTTCATCTTTCTATTGTGTCTGAGCTGAAATATTCGCGACTTTCTCCGGGGAAGTTGTACAGAAATTATGTATGAAAAATCGTAAAGTAACTAAGTCTACGGGAATAACCAGCCTCGTTTCACAGCCAGAAACAGCTCCGTTTCAGGGAATCCCTTCTCACCCCCATCCCCTACAAAGGAGGGGGGTAGGTTGGATGAAACCCCATTATAAACCATCTTAGGGGTCCCCACCATAACCCTGCCAAGTTTCATGCCTGTCTGACCAGCCGTTTGGCCGTGATTGAATGACAGACAGACAGACATTACACCCATTATAGTATATTATTATTATTATTATTATTATTATTATTATTATTAATGTGAATTTGGATTGGTCAGCCAGTATTAGGTCCAGTTTCTCATATTATTATTATTATTATTATTATTATTATTATTATTATTATTATTATTATTATTATTATTATTTTTGTTGGAAGTCATTGAACCCACTTTCAAACTGCCGATTTTTTCTTACGTTAACTGGCTCACATATAACAATGATGATAACTAGTAGCAATAAACACTTGTAGAGAAAGAAAACAAGAAATGAGAGAGAGAGAGAGAGAGAGAGAGAGAGAGAGAGAGAGAGAGAGAAAACTCATTTTTCTCAAGCTACCTCCTTAATACTCTTGATGCCTTTCGTTTACTTTTACAAAGTTCAGCCACAAGACTTTTCACAAGCCTACGAAATCCCATGATCC
>NC_087211.1:66940721-66953221 GCF_015104395.2 Macrobrachium nipponense | reverse complement strand
TTATTACCAGTATAAAAATAACTTTATATTATATATATATATATATATATATATATATATATATATATATATATATATATATATATATATACGTATATATATAATTATATAAAAACTGGATTAATTGCCAACTATAGTAGATTCACATCAACCGTGCATTTGATGTATAGGCCAGTCCCTTACGATGCTCCTGATTGACTGTTGATAAGCCAATCACAGAGCTGGAAACTCTCAGTCTTTCGAGAGAGTTCACATAGGCAGGATGTGTGTTCCACCTCTCTCGAGGGATACTTTTGAAAGACGTATATCCCTCAGGAGAGGTGGAACATAGATCCTGCCTATGTGAACTCTCTCGAGAGACTGAGAGTTTCCAACTCTGTGATTGACTTATCAACAGCCAATCAGGAGCGTCGTAAGGGACTGGCCTAGGTATCTAATGCACGGTTGATGTGAATCCACTATAATACTACGGTTACAAAAACAAACATCCCATCACCAAACCCACCTTTTCCCCTGTCAAACATCTTCCAATATTCTTACATTTCTCGTACACGCAAATGATCCAATCACGTCCAAAACACGGAATGATTTCCCTGTCTGTTTTTTCAACCTGTAAAGTCCTTTCAGATCCTTTTATGCATCTGGGAGATCCTATCTCCTTCAAGGACCCGTCTGTCTCCGGACGCTTAACTTCGTTTCCTGTGGACCTGTTCTTTCTGGGCTGGAGGACGAAGTTATTCGCGGGGAATGCTAAAAGGTTTTCATTTCTTCATCTCTTTTTATTCTTCATCTTAGAGTTCTGTCTAGTTGTGTTTGTGTGTCTGGTGAACTGTTTAATGTCTATGATATATCTGTGACTGCTTAATCTTTATTATATATCTGTGACTATTTCATCTCTGTGATATATCTATGATTATTTAATCTTTATTATATATCTGTGTCTATTTCATCTCTGTAATATATATATGGTTATTTAACCACTGTGATATATCTGTGATTATTCAATCTCTGTGATATATATGTGACTCTTTAATCTCAGTGATATACGACTATTTAATCTCTTTAGATATATATGTGATTATTTGATCTCTGTGATATATCTATGACTATTTAATTTTATGATTATCTATGACTTTTTAATCTCTGTGATACATCTATAACTATTTAATCTCTATAACTATCTATGACTATTTAATCTCAGTGATATATCTATGAATATTATTTACTCTCTATGATATACCTGTGACTATTTAATCTCTATGATATATCAACGTTGACTACAGAACGCTTTCCGGAAGATGACGTTCATCTTTTCAAAGTTGTTCTTTAGTCACAGGATAAAACCTGTTGTAGTCAGGAAATGTTTTATTTTGGAATTTCTGGGTTTTATATATAAATACATCTACTACGTCTTACTTAACGAATTATTTTTGAGCTTTTATGTTTCTTGCAACTTACACTCTAAACATCTGTTCTTTTATTTAACGTTCTGTAAATTACTTTTTGTGTGTATTTCGCCCACACTTAACTCGTGAGAAGTTTCACCCTTTTACTGCAATCTTAATCCTCAATGTTAATCTTTTCTATTTTTCTATAGTTTCATTAGTACTCTTTGAAGTATTACAGCATACTATACTGTTCATCAACCTTCCTTTAAAACAAGATTTATACATTTCTTGTGATTGGTTTGGCCTTTTCAGTAAGACTCTAAATCAGAGCTTCTATATTTTGCAGTTAATTTACACTTATTGTAATTTCAGTAATGTATTTTAATGCGGTCAGATTTGTTATAATGTGATGTTAAAAAACAATTATGTTACAGATTATAAGAATGCGAACAAGACTGGAGAGGAAGGTATAATTAAAATGGTGAGCAAACTGCAAACAAGGTTACAGAATCAGAGTCTCTCTCTCTCTCTCTCTCTCTCTCTCTCTCTCTCTCTCTCTCTCTCTCTCTCTCTCTCTCTCGGGCCTTGAGGATAATAAGATGGTGAGCAAAGTGCAAATATGGATACAGAATCACAGCCTCTCTCTCTCTCTCTCTCCATATCCTCTTTAAACATGTACCTTAAATTGGCTCACTTCAGTATACCTCCAACAGGCCAAAGTTCATAATGCTGAATAAATGTTTGCATTTTTAAATAACACGGGTTCGTCACAAACGGTGTTTGTCTCGAGAAATATATAGATATGTTCACTGCGGTAACTATGTCGAAATTACCTTGAGACTACCTTTTGGTTGGGGAACTTTGACAAATATTAATTCAATTTATGTAGGCGTATAACATTTTCGTTGACAGGAACAATAAATATTTAATGCTAGAATGACATATCAGGCTAGTAATCTGAGAATCCTGTGGTTTTCAAACGTTAGGATCCAATGGGATATATTTCAAGGTTTCGTTGCCAAAGGATGCAAGTGTTCTACCAGCAAGAGAAAGAACCAGTGAAGGATCCTGGTGATGTCTTGTACTGAAGGACGGTAAGACTCAAGCCAACAGGGAGGATATCCTACTGAGAGTTTTAGAGGCTACTTAGGAAGTTGGAGAAGAAAGATTGAATCCAAACTATACATAAGGAAGTGAGTATTTCGTGGCTGGTTCACTTCCTTATGTATAGTTTAGATTAAATTCCTTTCTCCAACTTCCTAAGTAACCTCTGAAACTACTACTCTCACCGTAGGATATCCTCCCGGTTGGCTTGAGTACTACCGTCCTTCAGTAAAAGACATCACCATTATTCTTCACCGGTTCTTTCTCTTGCTGGTAGAAGATTGGCATCCTTTGATAACGAAGCCTTGAAATATATCCTATTGGATTCTGATGTTTGAAAACCACAGGATTCTCATATAACTCGCCTGTTATGTCTTCCTAGCATTAAATATTTATTGGTCATGTCAAAGAAAATGTTGTACGTGTACATAAATAAAATTAATATTTGCCAAAGCTCACCCATCAAATGGTAGTCTCATTGCAATTTCGACGAAGTTACCGCAGTGAACAAATCTATAAATTTCTCGAGACAAACGCCGTTTGTGATGAAGCCTTGTTATTGAAAATGCAAATATTTATTCAGCATTATGAACTTTGGGCTGTTGGGGGTATACTGAAGTGAGCCAATTTAAGGTACATGTTTAAAGAGGATATGGAGATGGTTACATAAAAAGAGAGAGAGAGAGAGAGAGAGAGAGAGAGGCTGATTCTGTATCCATGTTTGCACTTTGCTCACCATTTTATTATCACTCAAGGCATGAAAAAGAGAGGAGAGACAGAGACAGGGAGACAGAGAGAGAGGGAGAGAGAGGCGCTGTGATTCTGTATATCTATTTGCATTCAGCTTACGATGTATTCATCCTCCATCGTTCCCTCCCTTTACGTAACCGCGAGAAGGGAAAAGGAAATCATGACAAACAAATTCCTCCTGTGAGTTGGAGAGTTACGAGATGCGTTATGGAACTTTCCTCTCCGAAGCTGAAAGTTCAATTACGTATTTATGACCTGGGTAACTTTATAATGATTTCGTTCCTGAACCATTTTTCCTACCTAAGTTCTTTTTGTTCATATTCACCCCTGCATCTTATTATCTTTCAACGCCTTCATTCTTTTTCTTGCATACCTGTGCATGACGAACCCTACGAAAGATGCTCTCTCTCTCTCTCTCTCTTCTCTCCTCTCCTCTCTCTCTCTCTCTCTCTCTCTCTCTCTCTCTCTCTCTCTCTCTCTCTCTCTCTCTCTCTGTCCGTCATAGTCAAACAAACAATAGACTGAAACTAACAGTGAAGAGAAGTAAGAAACTAAGGCTGGTATATATTAACACTGGATTATCTCACATTTATTATTGAATGGTATCAGTACGATATTACATAAAGACTTAGAAAAAAGGGTGCAATCATTGGCTAATCCACTTTGTCAACATTGGAACAATTAGGCTCATATTATTGATTATAATTATCGCCATTGCCTGAGGCTTCCTCAATTGTATAATTCTTTGATTGGTCATCGGTTAGCAATAGTCGGAAGTTTATATACCTATGGTACTAGTGTATAGTATACACACACACACACACACACACATATATATATATATATATATATATATATATATATATATATATTATATATATATATATATATATATATATATAAGTCTTATCACATTACCGTGATTTATATATACGCATTAAGCTACAAATGTCCTTTAATATCTAATTCACTCTACTTCGGAATTAATATATTTTCTTATATGTTAACCGAAGGGGATTTTTTTTATAAATTCGTCGGCTCATGGGCGCGAAACACAGAACCAAGAATTCAGTACTTCCTGAATTCTTGGTTTCGTGGTTCGCGCCCATGAGCCGTCGAATTTCTTATTAACTAAAAAATGAAAATAAAAAAATACCACTTAGGTTAACATTTATGAAAATATATTAATTCCGAGGTAGAGCGAATGAGATAAAAAAGGACATTTGTAGCTTAATGAGAGTATATATGTTACCGAGGTTCCAACCTCGGTACAGTTTTAAAAGGAAAAAAAAAAGAATAGTAACAATGACCTTGTAGCAGCAAGGCACTAAGGTGACGTTCGTCTTCTCTCTCTCTCTCTCTCTCTCTCTCTCTTCTCTCTCTCTCTCTCACAATTACCTAAGGTAACTAAATCAGACTCGTGAACTACAAAAATACATTTCTTTAACAACAAAGTATTAACTAAATAAATCAGGTTCTTTGATAAAATGATTAACTGAAAAGTTAAATTCAAATCCAAATAACTCAAATAATCCTGGGGATCGAACTTTAACCCACCCACCCCTTTCTCTACAATAACTAACATTAGTTGGTCATATAACAAGGAAATGTCATAGCACAGTCTTATAAGTAACACCATAAACACGGAACCATCAGTTAGGTTCACATTATCAAATAAGTTCCCATTGGGTCCATAACCAGCCAGATCCATAGCTAGCCAGATCCGTCTTGAGAAGACAGGTAAAGACATCCACATAAGCAAAATAAGAATAAATCAAAATGACATAGATCAAAAGGTCAAATGGAATAGGACATCTTTAAAACAAATACTCAAAATACAAAGACAAGCCGCACTTGGGCTTAAAAGTAAGTATGCTTACCCATTCAAGCACTAATCACACACGAATTAAAAATACAATCAAAGGAGCCATCTTGGCCCTTTGCCGTCTTCGTATAGTTCTCCCTCTTATGTCGTGTCCACGCCGTCGAACTCTGTCTGCAGACACAAAGACATTGTCTGTAAATGGGCAATCTAAGCGGACTAACCACGAAATGTCCTTGTTTGCTGTTAATGAGGGCACAAACAATGCCCTTGTTCTGACTTTGAATATGAAACGACGATGCTGCCAGACACAAAATCAGATTTCATCTGTTTCGATCCTGACTGAGTTGAGAACTTTTTTTTTTATTATTATTATTATTTCTTAGATTTATTACTATGAAGTATATCCAACTCAAGCAACTACTGGTCTCGCGATAACGTTATTGAATTAATTGAATTATTGCATGTTTGTGGAAAGTAAGAAGTGTTTCTTATAGGAATAGAAACCAACGTGCTGCAGCCGTTAGAGAGATAACCGATAAGATTACCAGTAAAAGCTTCAAAGTTTTGACAAGTGATTTGAAAAAAAATAGACAATCTCAGTAATCAGAACCGTAGGGAAATGAGCAAATGAAAATGTCAAAGTAGTCGGAAAGTGGAACAGATGGTATATATACGCAAGAGTTGTGGTGTTTTAATTATCTATCTTTTTTGAATGATGGCGACACTACAGGTCCGTAATTCCCGCAATAAATTCATGAAACCTCCTAATGTGTCACGTCGTTTCAACCACTCTACAATCCACTTATTTTATGAAGGTTTCTCAGTTTCTTCTTTATACATGCACCAATTGTTATGGTGTAGACCGCTATCTTCTTATTACGGAAGACTCCGACCATTGTTATAGTCAGCGTTGCCGAAATGCCGAATTTCCCCCCGATTTGCCGAGAAAAAACTCTACAGGCGGAGAACCAGACCTTCAATGCCGAGAAAAAATCGGCCTGCTTGTTCATGCCGAGAAAAACTCGGCATTCTTCGAGGGGATTGATTTATCGTCTCAAATAAATTTGAATACTTTTTTTTTAATTAGTTAATGTCTTTTTATGTAAGATTGGGTAGAAAATGATTATTACTACATTATTATTACATAATATATGTGTAAATGATTCTTTAAGAGATTCCACTTAATAGGCGTTGAAAACGTTCAACCCTTCAGTGACGGTAAGGAAATTAGCATAAAACAGGATATTAAATCTGGAATTAGTAAAATATATTCTCAAACATACTTATACCCTGATATATGAAGAAAAATAATAAAATTATTTTGTTTTATTTATATAGCCTATATGTTCTATAATGTTGATTATAAAACTGAGTAGGTTACGTATCTACCTATATTTGTGTAATTTCTGTTTTAAAAAGTTTATCTATAAAACCTAATATGTATATACCATTGTTGTTTTGGTTGTAATTGTGTATATACATAGCTAATATATACTTTTGTTGAATGATGATGAATATAAATCGATGAGGTGTTGCATAAGATTGGTTTATTTTCTTAAAGTACCCCTGCGCCATAAAATGAATTCCGTTTTCTATAAGATGCCGATTTTAGTATGCAGAGCTATCGGCAACGCTGGTTATAGTACCATATTACACTACCACAACCACACACTGCCTCGACTTGCTGCCGACTGATTAGTGATTACCTAAAGACCGTAAGCCACTTGTCCTGTAGCTCTGCCGTTTGGACGAAGTTTCGGTCTGAGTTTGCATACTTTGTATGGTAAAGACCAGGGTTGCAGTTTTGAAGTATTTCGTCTATTAGTGTGGATTTCTGGTGACATCTGGTACCCTCCGTGGCTATTCCGACCACAGGCCACGGCACTGAAGAAAAAAAATCTTCACTTTGCCTTTGTTATGTTTTATTATGAAAATAAAGATATAAAACATATCCTGCTTATTATACAAATGAATTTTATTGTAATCTATTTTTCTTCGTCAAAAACCCTTTATATTAAGCTAGTGATGTGTAGTTTTCTAACATCACGGAAAATAATCCTACATCGGAAAATATGCATTCTAACCATTAAATCATAAATAAAGTAAAAAAAATCAGAAGAACTGCATATGGTAACACTGCTAAAGGCCAATGTTGTGAAGAATAAACGGCATCTCTGGTAAAGACATAGTTCGACCGTGTGGACGCGGCATAAGGTATCTTACTCTCCCATTATGTACCGGAATAGCTTGCACGTAGGCAAGCACGAATTCACTCACAAGACTCCCAAACCAATGATGTCACCAATTCGTCAGAAGTTCATGATCATAGTCACACCCATAAATCTACCCAAAACCAGATTCTAAAGCATATCTGCTTCCACTCATGCACGGGCATAGGACGTGGTCTGTTCTGCTTAGGCAGCGACCATCGACATCGCGCCACCCAAGGAGGTTGCGTCAACATCTTCGAAGCTGATGTTGAGTATTGCCCTTTTAAACCACTGTTTCCACGGAGAGTCAAAATGATGACTTCTACGTTTCAAGAATGTCATTGCTCATCACATCCGTTTATCATCAGAAAAAAAAAAAAGACAATTCAAAGATACGAATCGTATTCATAATGGTATTTTAATTATATTCTCAGTACTCATCATTTCATATATATATGTACGTATATATGCATCGGAAGAATGTTACTAGTTATGATTACCAGAGTGTATATATATATATATATATATATATATATATATATATATATATATGTATATATGTAATAATTACATATATATATAATTTACAAGATCTGTAAATATAAACCAATGACCTGGGGTCATGGCATTAGGAGGGTTCTACGTGACCAAAGCAGACCTAGATTACGCTATGCGCTGTCTGCAGTAGCCTGATCTAGCTCAAAGCTTTGTCACATTTTTATGTTTATGATAACTTTGCACAACAACTTCCATGGGAAGCGGTTGACCTGTTAACCTACGCCGGAAACTTGTTAGATCATATCCGTGTGAAAATATCACATTTTATTGAAAAGTCAAAAGATTACGTAGAAGCAATTACGTTAGCAACAAAGGGTGTGTTATCTCCTCACCTCATGCCTATTAAAGATCTGACGTTAACTTTGGAAAACGGACGGGAGAAGCTAGGTTATATTCCTTTATTAGATGCCCATAAAGTAGAATTCTATTATAGCTTAATATCAGTCAGCGTTGAAAATTATAGAATTAATTTGATCACAATTCCTTTTGATTCTTCCGATGCTTGGCAATCATACAAAATAGCCAACGTTTCCTACTTTCATGACGAATAACTCAAATCTAGTAAATATCAATTTAACGGGGCATGTACTGATTTCTTCTGATAAGAAATCATTTACAGTCATTAAAGACTTAGATAAACTCACTCACTGTTCAGAAGCCATGAATAATAAAATTTGTACAGCTGACTCTTTTGAATTCTATCCTATATCAACGGATTCATGTGAGTTAGACATAGTGCTAAACGGCTCTCTCTCTCATACAAGCGAAGGTTGTCTGGGAAACTTTATCCTTTTACGGTAATAAATTCAATTACAGGATGAATAATGGTTCTTGGATCCGTTATGATAAGGCCGGATTCGACGTCGTGTGTCCGGACAGTACCACCGCCCATGCCCCTATCTTCGTAGCAGCCGATGGTTGTACGGGGACAAACTACAAACTATACCGTCAGAGGGGTGGGGCAACACGATAATACGTGAGAAGGCGTATTTCGCGAACTACACGTGGGCTTCCACAATCGTCCCATCGCTACCTCTCGCCCATACAACGCGCGAGTAGCTCATCGTCTGACGCAACTGGCTGAGATGACCACGCGTCATCGACTTATGCAGGTGTGAGAAAATCTTCGCTACTACATTCTGCTAGCCGTGTTCAGCGTGACGGCATATTGGTTATCGCCGTCAACAATCTTTTGCTTGGCGTAGGCTGAGGCGTAAACAGAAGGATCTCCAAGGGAACGTACTGGCCCGTCTAGATGACGTACCCGTTAAACTCAAGTCGTTGAGTTTTAGGGCCGCCTGAACTTGGCCACTTCAGTTCGTGCCTAGGGAATTGTCTGGAATTGTGTTGTGTGTGAAAAGCGGTCCGTATGCTGGCAAAAATGTAGGACAAGAAAGACTCACGCCTTTGCATTTGAACAGTTAAAGTATCTCCAGGGCGCCTAATAAAGCATTATAGCCCAATATTATACATTAATATATTCCTAAAGGTATTTTTCGGGCACATAATAAAATATCAGCCCTATATATTGCATTTCTGCAGAATTACATTGTTATACTATTATACAATTATATTTATCTATTACAAAGAGTGTCAAGTACTCTTTAACAATTATCCATGATCATGCTATAATCATTATTTAGTAACCATTATTCTTAATCAGGTTACCTGTTATCATATTAATCATGTATACATGTTTTGATTTTTACCTTTTTATTATTTTTTGGGTACATAATCATTATTATTACCAAACATGGATCTATATTTCCATGCATTTATCTTTGTTTATGAATATGTCAACAAGGGTATGTAACAGAACCTTTTTATGCATTTAATCACTTATTATGTTATACTTAGACGTATGTTACGAGCACGCTCCTATGAACAATGTTTAAAGTAAATTTTTTTTTTTTGTTATTCAAGGCTTGAATAGGTAGCAGTCCGAGCCTAATGTAATAATTACATATATATAATTTACAAGATCTGTAAATATAAACCAATGACCTGGGGTCATGGCATTAGGAAGGTTCTACGTGACCAAAGCAGACCTAGATTACGCTATGCGCTGTCTGCAGTAGCCTGATCTAGCTCAAAGCTTTGTCAACATTTTTATGTTTATGATAACTTTGCACAACAACTCCATGGGAAGCGGTGACTGTTAACCTACGCCGGAAACTTGTAACTTCCGAGCCGGCGGAATACGTATGGTGGTTTTTTTTATATGAATTGCTGAGATAGCTAATGTTCCGCTATCGACGCGATGCTTTAGAATGGCAGTTCCACGCCAACGATCAAACATATCGGTCGTCCGACCGAGCTGCATCTCCTAGTATGGAGTTACAGAATAAAGTTGTTATCTTTGTCAACTTGCCTGTTTGAATCATCTCCTCTAGTCAAGGAAGAACCTCTCTACTAAGATATCCAAGGGAGATGAGAGCAACCAAAAATTACTTACGAATGACAGTCGTAAGGAAAGAACAAAAAGTCTATCGCCAAGCGATAAGACTTAGATATATATTTATGTATATATATTATATATAGATATATATATATATATATATATATATATATATATAACACAATATATATATATACATATATATATATATATAGGTAGTATATATATTGGTATATGTGATATATATGTATATATATATATATAATATATATATATATATATGATATATATATATACACATATATAATATATATAAATATATATATATATATATATATATATATATATATATAGTATAATATATATACTCTGGTAATCATTACTAATAACATTCTTCCGATGCAATATCAGCAAAATACTATTCATTATCCCACTTCGTTGCCTGAGGATTAATTTTGTCTTTATCACATTATCTGACCTCAGCGGGTGTCTGCCTTTGTGGGACGAAAAATAAAAGTCTTGACTTCCTCTTAGGTTAAACACTTTACTGGTGGAATTCGGCTCTTTGGGACCCGTAATCGAAACCATCGGCTCCAGATAAAGGATTTTGTTAATATATCTCCTCTGGAGATAAGAGGGTATTGGCAGAGAGAGAGAGAGAGAGAGAGAGAGAGAGAGAGAGAGCGTGTTCTATGAGTTTAAGAAGAGCTCAAGGTGTGAAGAATATCATGAGGCATTTCCATGATACATGTAGACGAAAGCGGAGACATATTCATATTATATATATATATTATTATATATATATATATTTATATATATATATATATATATATATATATATAATGTGTGTGTGTGTTTGTATGCATAAAAACTCATATGTATATATATATATATATATATATATATATATATAATATATATATAGTATATATATACATATACATACACACGGCGAGAGAGAGAGAGAGAGAGAGAGTCTCTCTTCCTTCGTGGTAACGAAAACAATTTGCACTGGCCAATCTAATAATATGTTCCTGGCGAACTCTAGCTGAGGTTTTATTGAATTTCTTGCCTCGCTGTGACCCACTGAAGTTAGCATCGCTCAATCATGGCATGCTAAATCTTCGGTAAAGGCTTTTTGTAATTATGAGTCTCTTAAATAACTTAGATTATTAGCCTTTGAAAGTGATAAGTGTATAGGTACAGACTTACCTTCATTGATTTTGCAAACTCATTTCCATTCATTATCTAATTTCCGTTGTAATTTATTAATAATTAATAATGGGGAGAGAGAGAGAGAGAGAGAGAGAGAGTGAGTCTTGAATATCTTATAGCTATCTCTGCCATGACCTCAACTTTCCGATATTTTTTAATTTTCCGTAAGAGAAAGTTACTGAGACGGATATTCGTGTGTCCGTCCGCACATTTTCTGGCCGTCCTCAGATCTTAAAAACTATTGAGGCTAGAGGGCTGCAAATTGGTATGTTGATCATCCACCCTCCAGTCATCAATCATACCAAAATGCAGTCCTCTAGCCTCTGTACTTCTTATTTTGTTTGAGATTAAATTTAGCCATGCTTTTGCGCCTGTCAACGCTGTAAGGACAGGCCACCACCGGGCCGTGGCCGAAAGCTTCCTGGGGCACGGCTCATACAAAAAACTCCATTTCGCCGAAGAAACTTCGGCGCATTTTTTACTTGTTCATAGTTCTATCTATTTTATCCTTCATAAATAATGAATTTAAAGTAAAGCAATTTGCACATTCTTGTCACCTAATATTGTCTCCTGCTCCTTTCTAATTAATAGAAATAAGGCCAACAATATTGATTTCTTTTTTGTGTGGGGGAGACTAATTATTAAAGGTAATATCAAATGCCTCTGGGGCAACGAAAAATGTTAATGGCTCCTATTCACATAGGTCATATGAATTACGAGGTCTACGGAAATTCTTGTCACAAAATGCGAGTATACTTATTCGGTTTATGATCTCCTTTTCCATTTTTCTGGACCTACTCTCTCTCTCTCTCTCTCTCTCTCTCTCTCTCTCTCTCTCTCTCTCTATATATATATATATATATATATATATATATATATATATATATATATATATATATATATATATCATATATATATATATATATATATATATACTCGTATAATAAACTGACAGCTCTACAGCAATGATTTTACGACGGAGAAATGGCACGATAATGTTTGTCGTAAAGTTGGGACTTTCAGAATCTACTATGCAGCGTTTACTGACAAAA
>NC_087211.1:66923494-66935994 GCF_015104395.2 Macrobrachium nipponense | reverse complement strand
TCTTAGAATTTTCTTTCTGTGTGTTGTTTTCAGTATAAAACTTTTTGTGGGCTTTATTATAACAAATGTCTAATATATGTGAAGGATAGCATAAATCTCTTTCCCTATTTTTCTATGTATTCAATTTCTTGATCCAAATATTGTGGACTGACAATTCGTAATGCTCGTAAAAACATAGAGGAAAAAAAAATTGATATTTTTATATTAAGATGGTGGCCTGAGAAGAAATGAACATAAGTTAAGTTGTTAGTCGGTTTCCTATAAATACTGAATTACATTGAAATGGTTCTCTATGTATCAAAACATCTAAGAAAGGGAGGCAATTGTCTTTTTTCTAATTCTAGAGTAAACTTAATCGATGGTACCTGGTTATTTAATTTAGAGAGTAAATCATTTACATCAATACCGACAGAAGAACAGCTAAACAATCATCAACGTAACGATACCACTTTACAGGAATATGAATGATATTAGGTAAGGTAGTAGCGTTTTTCGAAGAATTCCATATACGGTTTGAGAGCAATGGTTGATAAAGGATTTCCCATTGCCATGCCAAAAATTTGTTGATAAAAATTCACCATTGAATATAAACTTACATCACAAATGAGCTACTTACCTAATATCATTCATATTCCTGTAAAGTGGTATCGTTACGTTGATGATTGTTTAGCTGTTCTTCCTGTCGGTATATGATGTAAATGATTTACTCTCTAAATTAAATAACCAGGTACCATCGATTAAGTTTACTCTAGAATTAGAAAAAGACAATTGCCTCCCTTTCTTAGATGTTTTGATACATAGAGAAACCATTTCAATGTAAATTCAGTATTTATAGGAAACCGACTAACAAACTTAACTTATGTTCATTTCTTCTCAGGCCACCATCTTAATATATAAAAATATCAATTTTTCCTCTATGTTTTACGAGCATTACGAATTGGTCAGTCCACAATATTTGGATCAAGAAATTGAATACATAAGAAAAATAGGGAAAAGATTTATGCTATCCTTCACATATATTAGAACTTTGTTATAAATAAAGCCCACAAAAAGTTTTATACTGAAAAAACAACACACAGAAAGAAAATTCTAAGAACATTCTCAGTTTGCCTTATTTTAACGGATTTGAAACCATTAAACCATTGTTAAAAGCTTTTAATGTCAACCTTGTTTCTTCCTATAATAACACACTAAAAAGAATGTTAATAAAAAATGGCCCCAGAGAAAGCAACAACATATATAAAATTCCATGTATGGATTGTCCCTCATTCTACCTCGGACAGTCGAGCAAGGGCTTAGAAGTAAGGCTAAGCCAGCATAAATACTCTGTAAAAAACTGGGCAAAAATCTAATGCATTATTTATTCATTTAAGTGAAACAACCACCGAATTAATGGATTGACAGTTCAGTAATTGCACGGTCAAGAGATGTCTTATCACGAAATCTTTTTAGAATCTGCTTTAAATACAACTTACTCATTGTAATTTCAATGTTAGTCGTGGCCTTTTTCATTTAGACCCTTGTATCTGTAACATGTTTAAGAATGACCTCAAATATATAATTACTGACTTAAATAAAAATCAGTTGCCTTAGAGTTATTAAAAAAATTTTATTGTAATGTATGTCTGTCATTTTTTGTGAATATGGTTTTGTCTACCAGTTCCGTATAGCTGTCACCTATAATCCTTAATTGTCTTTGGATGGAGATTGTATCTGAGATGATTGTCTTAAACCTTTAATTGCACCCTTTGTTTATGCTTGTTTGGGAAGGTTTCTTATCTTCCATGTGTCGGATTCTAGGCACTAATCCTTTTATAATCCCTATCTGTTCAGTCAGTACGAACCTTCTTGTATTGTCTTTTCTCGTATTTTTGTCAGTAGCTGCTTCAGTAAAGGGCTTTTCAGCCGAAAGATCTCGCAGACTCCTTCGTTTATTTTTCCTTCGTGGCATTTATCTTGTTTATTTAGATATATATATATATATATACTATACATACCTACCCCCTATTATATATATATAAGATGTATATATAGATATATATATATAGACCCAGATTATATGTATTATATATAGATATATATATATATGTATATATGATATATTATATATTTATATAGATATATATGTATATGTATATATTTTATATATATATATTACTATATATATATATATATATATATATATAGATCATATATGATATATATATATATACCTTTATCTATATAGATAGATATACATATACATATATATATATATATATATATATATATATATTGTATAATATACATAAATATAATATATATATATATATATATATAAATACATTATATATATATATATATATATATATATATATATATATATATATATATATATTATATATAGGCTGCAGTACCAGCAATGATTTTACGACGGAGAAATGGCACGATATTGTTTGTCGTAAAGTTGGGACTTTCAGAATCTACTACGTAGCGTTTACTGACAAAATTCTCCCGCCGCTCTCAAACCTCCCCCCCCCCCCCCCCCCCCCCCCCCCCCCCCCCCCCCACCCCCCCCCCCCCCCCCCCCCCCCCCCCCCCCCCCCCCCCCCCCCCCCCCCCCCCCCCCCCCCCCCCCCCCCCCCCCCCCCGCCCCCCCCCCCCCCCCCCCCCCCCCCCCCCCCCCACCCCCCCCCCCCCCTCCCCCCCCCCCCCCCCCCCCCCCCCCCACCCCCCCCCCCCCCCCCCCCCCCCGCCCCCCCCCCCCTCCCTCTCACTACTCATCCCCTCCTCCACTTTCGCTTATTTATTTACAAGTTACAGAAGGGATTTGAGCAGTCTCCCCGTGTAACAAATTCTAGGGTCCTCTCTGGCGGACGGTAAACTCATCTTTAATCCAACGTTGGTTTAAAAGTACTCTGGTTTGTTTTGCCATTTTTGGAATACCGGTCACCCACCCATCCCATTCCCCCCCAAAAAAACACATACACACTCACGTCAATTCTCTTGGAATCACCCCCCACCCTTCCCTTCACTCCCAGCCCCCTCAACTCCCCCCCCCCCTCCTTTTAAAAATGTTATAAAATTCCCTGGTAGTCTCTTGTTCAAAAAGCCCTCTTACGTTTTATTGGCTGGGGAAGTGTCTGTTGACATTTGGGTTGTGAAAACAAGCGTAGATTTCGTAGATTTTAAAAGTCTATATGGTTTTATTAAGTGGGAAATATATCCTGGAATCTTTTACCTTCTTGGTGTATATGGCTCCATCCTATAACATGGATGTGTGTGGTGGCGTATAAGGTTCGAAAGCTTCTAATATCCAGTAAAGACCATAAACTCACATGCTATATTATTGTGGACCTGCAACCATAATTGTTATCATTATTTGTCTCTCACAGTCATACTATTCGACTGGTGGTTTTTATAGTGTGGGGTTCCTGGTTGCATCCTGCCCCCTTAGGAGTCCATCACTTTTCTCACTGTGTGCTGTTTCTAGTACCACACTTTTCTGCATGAGTCCTGGAGCTACTATTATTACTACTACTACTATTATTATTATTATTATTATTATTATTATTGTTATTTATTATTATTATTTCTTAGTTAGTAGTTAGTAGTTTAGTAGTAGTTAGTTATTTTTTATTCAAAGAAAAACCACTATTTATATGGAACAAGCTTACAGAATCCATTCCAAAAAGTATGATCATTTGATAGAAGTTACAGAAGGTAATGGGAGATATAAATAGTAGAGTTCAGTTACTTGAAAAGAAAAAAAAACAATATTAATAAATTTTTAAAAAATTATACAAATATAGATAAAATAATAAAATGCAAGGTGAATTATTTTAGGGCAGTAATGCATTGCATATTCGTTTTAACGTTTTCCTCTTAAAATAAAAACTAAATCTTTGAATAAAAAATTCTTATCGCTGGATATAAAATTACCTCTTAGAACTCATAAGCCCTAAACTTCTATAACTTTACTTTAATTCACCACCTTCCAATAACTCTTATATGAAAATATTATTCCATTCGACGTTCCACTCCTTCACGTATTAACCAAATCACGAAATTATGCAAACTTCCACTGATTGTCCGGTAATTGCGCAAAAAATTGAACAGACAACATGATTACAACAGAAGTTAGGCTTCAAATGTTTCCTTCGGAGAGCAGTCAAATAGCAACTTCCGATCTTTCGAACACACACAAAAAAAAAAAAAAACGCAAAAAAAAAAAAAAAAAAAAAAAAAACTTAGTTTGGCAGAAATCACATACAGTTAAAAAAAAACTTGCCTTGGCGGAAGTTACGTAGTACAGTCAAATAGCAACCTCCGCTTTTTCGAACCTAAAAAAAGAAGAAAATGGCAACTTCTGTTTTTTCGAAAAAAAAAATTGTCTTTGCAGAAAAAACCAATAGCAACTTCTGCTCGTTCAAAAAAAAAAAAAAAAAAAAAAAAAAAAAAAAACTTACCATGGCGAAGTTACATACTGTCAAATAGCAACTACTGCTCTTTCGAACCTAAAAAATAAATAAATAAATAAATGAATAAAAAAACTTGGCTCGGCAAAAAAACAAATAGTAACTTCTGTTCTTTCGAATTTGAAATTTTAAAAAAAAATTTACCTTAGCGGAAGTTACATACAGTCAAATAGCAACTTCTGCTCTTTCGAATCTCAAAAAAAAA
Source organism: Macrobrachium nipponense (assembly GCF_015104395.2). Taxonomy (NCBI): domain Eukaryota; kingdom Metazoa; phylum Arthropoda; class Malacostraca; order Decapoda; family Palaemonidae; genus Macrobrachium; species Macrobrachium nipponense. The sequence continues at coordinate 66,931,332 of NC_087211.1, read as the reverse complement.
AAAAAAAAAAAAAAAAAAAAAAAAAAAAAAAACGCCTTGGCGGGAAATTGCATTCAAGAATATAAGTGGATTTGAATACGCCTAACTATTTCCCTCTGTCATTCTTTCGAAATCCAATCGCTTCTGTCAAAAGGAAATTTGGGAACATTCAGTTTTTTTTTTTTTTTTTTTTTTTTTTTTTTTTTTTTTTTTTTTTAGTTTTTTTCTTGAATTGTTTGAAGTTTTTGTTCGATTAATGAATATTATTTCAGTTGAATAGGTAATATAAAGTTTGAAAGCCGTGTTCATTTTTTCTTATTATTTGAAAAGTTAGATTAGCTGCGTTCAAGTACAGGATATGCCGGAACAAAAACGCTGTGTTAGGACGTCGCTCTGTATGATACTTTAATAGTGTTCATTAGAGGAACGAACACTTTAAAATTTCGCCCTAATATTCGTTTTATTTCTGTTATTGTTAATTAATGACTCATTTCTTTATAAAGTAGTTCTAGAAAACATCCTTTTACGAAATGTTTTCAGTGAGATTAGAAGTTTATTTAGAAACTTCAATGCTTAGGTAATTTCAGCCTCTTAATACTATAATAACAAGTCTTTTATTTTGTTTAAGATTGCATTTAGCCTAATATTAATTTAGCTTTCTTTTATATACCCTTTTCTTTTTTTTTTTTTATTTTTTTTTTTTTAGGTAATAATGGTTTTATCATTACATATTGTTGCATCGGCTTCTAGTTCCTAGCTGGAAGAGTTGGTTGCGTACTCGCCTACCGATCTGGTAGCCCGAGTTCGCCCCCGACTGCAGCCAGCGCGGAATCAGAGAAATGTATGTCTGGTGATTAGAGATTTATTTCTCGATATGATGTGGTTCGGATCCCACAATAAGCTGTAGGTCCCGTTGCTAAGTAACCAATTGGTTCCTAGCAACGTAAATGAAAATCTAATCCTTCGGGCCAGACCTACGAGAGCTGATAATCAGCTCAGTGGTCTGGTTAAACTAAGATATACAGAGCAAATATAAAACTGTATTAAAAAGTAATATAACTTTAAAGTTAGGAGTGGTTTCTTTGTCAGTTGCTCTCTCTCTCTCTCTCTCTCTCTCTCTCTCTCACACACACACACACACATGGAGATGGCAGAAATCCAGTCATATTCAGACTTTTACCTAATAAGTTTTCACTGATAATGGAACGCGCTAATAATCAGCACTTATGCTTATTTGAAGACTTGAGAGACAGTGAAAACACTGTTATTCGATATTGTTTGCGTTACGTAAGTTAATTAATTCCGATGATTCTGTGTTGGATTATCAGTGAAAACTTATTTGGTAAAAGTCTTAATATTACTGCATTGCTGCCATCTCCATGTGTGTGTGGGGGTGGGAGAGAGATGAGAAAAGAAAGAGAAAGATTAGGTTGGGCATATGTGGGGGTGTTTTGCTGGTGTAGTCCTGCAGGAGAGAGGAGAGGAAGAGAGAAGAAGAGAGGAGAGAGAGAGAGAAGGAGAGAAATTTTTTTCCAAGACAAAGAAACCGCTCCGAACTTAAAAGTTGACTTACGTTTTAACACTGTTCTAAATTTTCTCTGTGTCCACAGAAGCTGATGCAACGACACGTAAATACGTAATGAAAATGCAGTTATTACTTAAGATATGGAGGAATTTCTTGCTGAATATAGTTACAAAGTTGCAATCGATAATTGTTGGAACTGCTTCGACAATACACTTACCTTGGAGAGAGAGAGAGAGAGAGAGAGAAAGAGAGAGGGAGAGAGATTGTCTGATTACTCGTAAGTAGCCATCTTGCTTGGTGAGTCGTACCCGCGTGAAGTCAGATTAATCAACAGATATCACAAGTTTAACATACGACTAGAATTTGAGAAATATCTAGAAGTGTTCGTGAACTATCGGTGATAAGATTAGTGTGAAAATAGTAGGATAAAGCGTCTTCTAAGTTAGTTTATCAAGTGTAATACTATAAATCAGAACAAGATGGCAGTAAGTTCCAACTGCGGGAAGAGGTGGCGTAATTTGGCGTGTCTAGCAGATTCGCAATACGATGAGGTAGCAGGAAGGGAACTGGCATTTCTCATCTATGAAATCAGCAACAGTCCTAACCAAAAAGATACAAAAGCATTCATAGATATATTAGCAAGGATATAATCCTTCAAACTGGAAACAAATCTAATGAAAACATCTTGAAAATAATTGAAGAAGTTCCAAATAAAATCCAAGTGGTCAAGAGACTCATAAAGAAAATATACATAAACCAACATATTCCGACAAAGAAAATGAATAAGGTGAATCTTGTGAATATCCTAATTGATGCATTAGGAAAAAGAATGCCAAAAGCATGCAAACTGTGTAAGGTAAGGTATAAGCATAGTCAATCCACAAAACCTAATCAGAAAATGTGCTTGCATGCAACATTCCGACCCATCCACAGTGTGCTGAGGTAATACAAGATTTGAGAAAAGATACAAGAATTTTTTGTTCAACATGTCTATCATGGATAGACAATGTTATTAAATCAAGATTGAATGTACAAATAGTTGAGGATGAAGAAGAAGAGGAAGAGGAAGAAGAAGAAGAAAAAGAAGAAGAGGAAAACGGAAGAGAAGTAAACAAAAATGAAATGACAGAAAAAAAATAAGGAAAACAAAGAACAAGATAAAAGTATGGATGCAGAGATACTCATTGATACTACATATGAGGCAATAAAGCAGCATACCTACGAAGAAATAAATTACGAATATGACAACGAAAAAGCAAATCCCGAAGAGGCTCTACCCAGATCTATACAATGACGGGAAAGAGGAAAAAATAGACAAGAAAGACAAAATCTGCAACCTTTTTGAAAGAGGGAATGCAGATTTGGAGAAAGATGTTACTACAAACATCCTAAGATAGTCAAAAACTATGAAATATATGGTAAATGTTTGCATAGCTTAGATGGATATGGGGATGATTGCAGAGATCTGCATCCAAAAAATATGTAAAAAACCTAAAAGAAGGAAAAGGATGTAAGTTCGACAAAAAATGCAAATATATGCACCCTGTAGCCATGAATCATAATCAAATAAATAACCAACCAAGTAATAAAATCCAAAATAAGAGAGAAACAAATAAAGAGAGAAATCAAGAATATCAGGTAAAAGAGAAAAGCAAACCACCAATGAGATATGCAGAGGTGTCAGCAAAAAATTTCAAAGCATCAGCTCCGAAATTCTACTCAAGAGATAATAACTGTATTTATTATGCAAGAGGATATTGCAGAAGAAACGGAGAAAATTGCAGATTCAGACACAAAATGAATAATTATGATGAAGGAAGATCAAATATTATGGAAAAGTTGGATTTTTTAATGTCAGAATTTCTGGAAATGAAAAAAGAACAACATACCAGAACAGGAAAGAGACATGGGAAAATCCTTATTACTACCAGTATTAATAAGGAAGGAAAACACGCAAACCATCATAGTGATGAATGCGCAGGTTTAGTTACGAGTAACTCAAAAAGAAAAATAGAGTACTTAGAAGAACTAACCCAAAATGAAAAGAAAATAGATATAATGAATATAAGTGAAACCTGGTATTCCCAAGAGACTGGGAATGATGATCAAATAAAAGGGTTCCAAACTTATAGATCAGATAGAAAAAATAGGAATCAAGGGGGAACCGCAATATATGGGAAAGACAAAAAACAAGGAAAAATATATGAGAAATATAGTAACTCAGAATGTGAACTAATAGCGGTAGAATTTGAATCTGAAAAATTGATGGAAACATTTAGTAATATATAGACCTCCTAATACTAAAGAGTTTGACTTAATAATTGAAAAATTGGATGATATATGTAGAAATCACAAGGACTGGACTATTCTCCTATCTGGTGACTTCAACTTTCCTTTCGTAGAATGGAAAGAACGAATAGGAGATTGTGTACTTATACATATAAAAAAGAGAGTAATAGTAGTGCAGAAGATAAGAGGCAATTTGAAAAGCTATTAGATATGCTACTAGAATACAAACATTCAACAAATAAATCACCTGCCAACAAGAAAAAGGAAAATACTTAGGACCTAGTATTTGTGAACGAGATGAATTATGTTAAAGAAATAATAGTTTATAATGCGAATATTTCAGACCATAATGTCATAGAATTAACAGTTCATTCAAAGCAAGTGAAAATAGAGATAAGCAAGAAATGAAAAAGTGGGAAGGATATGGAAAATACAACTTCTACAGTAAAAATATAAAATGGTCAGAAATTAATGAAGAATTAAACAAAGATTGGGATAACATTTTCGTAAGTGATGACCATAAGGGTAAATACGGAGATATTATATAAAATATTGGAGAAAATAGTGGAAAAATATATACCGAAGAAGAAAAGTAAACATCATTCATGCATACCAAGAGACAGAAGGATCTTGTTCCAGAAAATCAGAAAGTGGAAAAAAGGTCTTGCAAAAGAAAAAATGCATGGAAGTTATAGAACTAAAAAGTAAGATAGAAAATGCAGAACAAAAGATTATACAATCAAAAGAAAATGAAAAAACGGGACTTGGAAGAAAAAACCCTATTAAATATCAAGCAAAACCCCAAGCTATTATACTCATATGCGAAGAAGATGAATAAAAGAAGAATAGAATAGGCCCTCTGAGAATTCCGAAGGGAGATTACGAATGAAAAAAAGGAAATTTTGCAACATACTGGCAGAACGATAAAAGAGAGAATTCACCCCTAGAATAGATAATGAAGATAATGATATAGAAGTAAGGGATGAAAATAGTGAATATTTAGCTGACATAGATATTAATGAAGCTGATATTGTGCAGGCTATTAATGAAATTAAAAATGGAGCTGCTGCAGGGCCTGATGGAATTCCTGCTATTTTGTTAAAGAAAGTAGTTCATTCTATCGCAAAGCCACTTGCAATATTATTAAGACAAAGTGTAGATACAGGCAAGATTTATGATGAGCACAAATAGCATATATTACCCCTACTTTCAAAAGTGGATCAAGACTAGAGGCAAGTAATTATAGGCCTGTGAGTCTAACATCACATATTATGAAAGTGTATGAAAGGGTAATGAAGAAAAATATTATGAAACATTTAATAAAAAATAATTTGTTTAATAAAGGACAACATGGTTTCGTACCCGGAAAAAGTACACAAACCCAACTGTTAGTCCACCGTGAGAACATATTCAAAAATATGAAAGCGGAAATGAAACAGATGTGGTTTATTTAGACTTTGCAAAAGCTTTTGATAAAGTAGACCATAATATATTAGCGAAGAAAATTAGAAAACACAATATCGTGGATAAAGTAGGAAGATGGTTAAAAGAATTTTTACACAACAGAAAACAGATAGTTATTGCAAACGACGAGGAAATCGGTATGAAGTCAAGGTAATATCCGGTGTGCCGCAAGGTACGGTGTTAGCTGCAATACTGTTTGTTATTATGATTGAAGACATAGACAATAATGTGAAGGATTCGGTAGTGAGTAGTTTCGCAGATGACACAAGAATAAGTAGAGAAATTACTTGTGATGAAGATAGGAACGCTCTACAAAGAGACCTTAACAAAGTATATGATTGGGCAGAAGGTAAATAGGATGGTATTTAACTCTGATAAATTTGAATCAATAAATTATGGAGACAGAGAAAGAAAGCTATATGCATATAAGGGACCTAATAATGAGACCATCACAAATAAGGAAGCAGTTAAAGACCTTGGTGTGATGATGAATAGGAACATGTTATGCAATGATCAAATAGCAACTCTGTTGGCAAAATGTAAAGCAAAAATGGGAATGTTGTTACGGCACTTCAAAACAAGAAAAGCTGAACACATGATTATGCTTTATAAAACATATGTTCGTAGTCCACTTGAATATTGCAATATGATATGGTACCCACACTATCAAAAGGATATTGCACAAATAGAGAGTGTACAAAGGTCCTTTACAGCTAGAATAGAAGAAGTTAAGGACCTAGACTACTGGGAAAGACTACAATTCTTAAAATTATATAGTCTAGAAAGGAGAAGAGAACGCTACATGATAATTCAGGCATGGAAACAGATAGAAGGAATAGCAGAAAATATCATGGAACTAAAAATATCAGATAGAGCAAGCAGAGGTAGATTAATAGTGCCCAAAACTATACCAGGAAAAATAAGGAAAGCACACAGGACATTAATCCACTACGCACCAGCATCGATAATGCAGCGTCTATTCAATGCGTTGCCAGCTCATCTGAGGAATATATCAGGAGTGAGCGTAGATGTGTTTAAGAATAAGCTCGACAAATATCTAAACTGCATCCCAGACCATCCAAGATTGGAAGATGCAAAATATACCGGAAGATGTACTAGCAACTCTCTGGTAGACATTAGAGGTGCCTCACACTGAGGGACCTGGGGCAACCCGAACAAGATGTAAGGTCTGTAAGGTAAGGTAAGGTTCACCAATATTTCTGAAACTTCAAAAGTCAATACACCTACCTTGAAAAGAGAGAGAGAGAGAGAGAGAGAGAGAGAGAGAGAGAGAGAGAGGGAGAGAGAGAGAAGGGGGGGTGAGGGACAAAGATCTGAATACTCGCTTTCACCATATTTCTGAAACTTCAAAAGTCAATACACTTGCCTTAGAGAGAGAGAGAGAGAAGAGAGAGAGAGAGAGAGAGAGAGAGAGAACGAAGATCTAAATACTCGCTTTCACCAATATTTTTCAAATCCTTCAAAAGTCAGGTGTTCCCCTCCCATCGAAAGGACCAGACTTAACCCATTAACGTCGGTCTGAAAGAGCATTAATTATACGCTTCCCTCTCCTCTTCCCTCCTCATTCACCTGTTTGTTTAAAACATCATCTTCTGCCGAGAAAAATGATTCCAGAACTGTCATATTCGAGAACCTTGAACTGGAATATGTTCTCTTGTTATCTTGTTGTTTGGGAGACGTTTTTAGGTAAACAAATTTACCCGTGATTTTCTTGGCTGCGGAAGTTTCGTAATTGGGGGTTTCCTTCTATGACAGGCGCGCATGCGCAGTCGGGGGGGAACACATATAATGAGGAGAGAAGAGGTGGATTTCATTGGCTGTTAAGTTTAATTTTTTGGATTCTTGTTATAATAGTCAAAGATATGACATGATTGAACCACTGCACCGTCTTATTAGTTTATTTCTTCAATCATTTGTCTCTCTCTGCCTGGAAAATGGACTTCTGGAAAATGGACTTCTGGAAAATGGACGTCTGGAAACCGCACTGAAAATGTCGAAGGGGATCTAGATAATAGCTCTATGAATGTGTAAAAATTCCATCTGGTATTTTAAGGGAATTTGTGAAATGTACCTTTTATGTTATAATGGCCGCTTATGTGAGGAGTTAGTTCGCTAACTGCTGTTCTAGTTAGTTGTCATCCTTTTCTGTTCCTTGGCTCACTTGACTAACGGTCTATATCGCCATGGCCCACTTGTGACCATGAAAAAAACAAACCATCTCCAAACCGCAGAAATGTTTATGGAAATAGAATCAACTAAAATAAAAAAACAAGGAAAAATGCGCCTAACAATCTTATTTTCCGTACAACTGCTACACCGTATAATCAAAGCCACTGAAAATAGATCTAACTTTTGCTGGTCTCGTTATAATGCTGTATGAGCCGCGGCCCATGAAACATTAACCACTGCCCGGTGGTGGCCTATCTTATATCGTTGCCAGAAGGACAATTATGGTTGAGTTTAACCTTAAATAAAATCAAACAAAAACTACTGCGGATAGGGTGCTGTACTCTGGCATGTTTCATGCTTGGAGGGTGGTTGATCAACATACCAATTTGCA
>NC_087211.1:66921070-66922994 GCF_015104395.2 Macrobrachium nipponense | reverse complement strand
CGTTTACTGACAAAATTCTCCCTCCGCTCTCAAACCTCCCCCCCCCCTCCCCCCACCCCCTCCCCTCTCTCACCACTCATCCCCTCCTCCACTTTCGCTTATTTATTTACAAGTTACAGAAGGGATTTGAGCAGTCTCCCCGTGTAACAAATTCAAGGTCCTCTCTGGACGGTAAACTCATTTAATCCAAAACGTTGTTTTTGCCATTTGAAATACCGGCCACCCACCCATCACAATTTCCCCCTCAGAAACACATACACATTCACGTCAATTCTCTTGGAATCACCCCCCACCCTTCCCTTCACTCCCAGCCCCCTTCAACTCCCCCCCCCCCCCACCCCCCCCCCCCCTTTAAAAAATGTATAAATTCCCTGGGAGTCGCTTGTTCAAAAAGCCCTCTTACGTTTTATTGGCTGGGGAAGTGTCTGTTGACATTTGAGTTGTGAAAACAAGCGTAGATTTCGTAGATTTTAAAAGTCTGTATGGTTTTATTAAGTGGGAAATATATCCTGGAATCTTTTACCTTCTTGGTTTATATGGCTCCATCCTATAACATGGATGTGTGTGGTGGCGTATAAGGTTCGAAAGCTTCTAATATCCAGTAAAGACCATAAACTCACATGCTATATTATTGTGGACCTGCAACCATAATTGTTATCATTATTTGTCTCTCACAGTCATACTATTCGACTGGGGGGTTTTTTATAGTGTGAGGTTCCTGGTTGCATCCTGCCCCCTTAGGAGTCCATCACTTTTCTCACTTTGTGCTGTTTCTAGTACCACACTTTTCTGCATGAGTCCTTGAGCTACTATTATTACTACTACTATTATTATTATTATTATTATTAGCAGTAGTAGTAGTAGTAGTAGTAGTAGTAGTAGTAGTAGTAGTAGTAGTATTTTTATTCAAAGAAAAACCACTATTTATATGGAAGAAGCTTACAGAATCCATTCCAAAATGTATGATCATTTGATAGAAGTTACAGAACGTAATGGAAGATATAAATAGTAGAGTTAAGTTACTTTGAAGAAAAAAAAACAATATTAATGAATTTTAAAAAGATTATACAAATATAGATAAAATAATAAAATGCAAGGTGAATTATCTTAGGGCAGTAATGCATTGCATATTCGTTTTAACGTTTTCCTCTTAAAATAAAAACTAAATCTTTGAATAAAAAATTCTTATCGCTGGATATAAAATTACCCCATAAGCCCTAAACTTCTATAACTTTACTTTAATTCACCACCTTCCAATAACTCTTATATTGAAAATATATATTTTCAATATATATTTTCCATTCGATGTTCCACTCCTTCACGTATTAACCAAATCACGAAATTATGCAAACTTCCACTGATTGTCCGGTAATTGCGCAAAAAATTGAATACACAACATGATTACAACAGAAGTTAGGCTTCAAATGTCTCCTTCGGAGAGCAGTCAAATAGCAACTTCCGATCTTTCGAATGCCCCCCCCCCCCAAAAAAAAAAAAAAAGAAAACACGAAAAAAAAAAAAAAAAAAACTTGGTTTGGCAGAAATCACATCCAGCTAAAAAAAAACTTACCTTGGCGGAAGTTACGTAGTACAGTCAAATAGCAGCCTCCGCTTTTTCAAACCTAAAAAAAAAAAAAAAATGGCAAGTTCTGCTTTTTCGAAAAAAAAAATTGTCTTGGCAGAAAATCAAATAGCAACTTCTGCTCGTTCGAATCTCAAAAAAAAAAAAAAAAAAAAAAAACTTACCATGGCGGAAGTTACATACAGTCAAATAGCAACTTCTGCTCTTTCGAACCTAAAAATAAATAAATAAATAAATAAAAAAAAAAAAACTTGGCTCGACAAAAAATCAAATAGTAACTTCTGCTCTCGAATTTAAAAAAAAAAAAATTGACCTCAGCGGAAGTTACATACAGTCAAATAG
>NC_087211.1:66901070-66916070 GCF_015104395.2 Macrobrachium nipponense | reverse complement strand
TCAGCTGCTGAGACGATGAATTACATCGGAGTCAATTTGCTTTTTAACTATTTAATAATTATTATCGCAGTGTCTCGTCCTTTTATTTATTAAAGATGCTATGAAGTTTGAGGTATAGGGAGAGAATATTTTCCAAATCATAATATTTCAGTTGATTTGAAAAGAGAGAGAGAGAGAGAGAGAGAGAGAGAGAGAGAGAGATCTCAAGCCCTCATTATTTATCTTTTGAAAGCTATGTAAAAGGGAATTGTAACAGAGAGAGAGAGAGAGAGAGAGAGAGAGAGAGAGAGAGAGAGAGAGAGAGAACGAGAGATCTCGAAGCCTCATTATTAATCTTTTGAAAGCTATATAAAAGGGAATTTTGTCTGAGAGAGAGAGAGAGAGAGAGAGAGAGAGAGAGAGAGAGAGAGAGAGAGAGAGAAAGTAGATGATGTCACCTAGCATGCACTTGTCATCTAGGTTTGATAGCAAATAGAAAATTTACTGGCAATAATCCTACATCTAGACATTTATTCAAGTTATATGAAGTTTGGTGTTTTGAAAGTCATCTCCCATATGAGAAATACCGTTCCAATAACAACACAGCGATGCTCAGTCTGAAACGAATGACAAAGTCTTCAAAGCATCCAGATCTGGCTTAACATTGTCATCTAAGAATATATCAAAACTCTCTTATGCCCTAAATAAACATTCCAACATTTCGTACTTCCTCCATATTATGACCTTAACGACGCACTCATTTCAATCAGGTTCCGAGATTAACGTAAACATTGTCCGATATCACGAACAGCATTTAAATTTCCTGCTTGCCGATTAATCTCTTATGAAAAAGCTATCGGAAACCGATGCAAGAGAATTAAGGGTCTTTGAAAAATGCTGCCCAGAGGGGCATTAGCGTTAATAGCATTCGGAATACTTCCTCTGCGTTTAAAGAATATTTCCTTCCGTTTTCCTGTGTTTATGAATATTTCTTCAGATAAGGTTGGAGAATATTTCCTTTGGTTGTCCTTGTGTTGCAGGAATATTGTCTCTGTTTGATGTGTCTGGAAACTATTTTCTTCCGGTTTTCCCATGTTTATGAATATTTCTTCAGATAAGTTTGGATAATATTTCTGCGGTTTTCCCGTGTTAATGAATATTTCTTCAGACATGTCTGGAAAATATTTCCTTCCGGTTTTCCCGTGTTTATGAATATTTCTTCAGATAAGTTTGGAGAATATTTCCTTTGGTGTCCTTGTGTTCAGGAATATTGTCTCTGCTTGATGTGTCTGGAGACTATTTCCTTCCGTTTTCCTGTGTTTATGAATATTTCTTCAGATAAGTTTGGAGAATATTTCCTTCGGTTTTCCCGCGTTTATGAATATTTTTTCCGATAAGTTTGGAGAATATTTCCTTTCGTCTTCCCGTGTTCAGGAATGCTTCCTCTGTGTTTGAGAACTTTTAAAAATATTTCTATTGTTATCTGCGTGTTTGGAAATATTTCCTTTGTTTTTAAATAAGTTTGGAGAATATTTCCTTTGTCTTCGCCTGTTTGAGAACACCTCCTCTGTGTCTGATAAATTTAGAGAATATTTTTCTGGTCTTCCCCTTTTTAGGGCTATTTCCCCAGCGCTTAATAAGTTTGCAGAATATTTCCTTGGGAATTTCCGTACCCAGGATTACCGGATTCCAGTCCTGGACGTTCCATCACGATTCCTGAAACGGACTCGATTCCAATAAACGCTAAAGTAATCATTCCTAGGAAAATGAAAACGGACTCCTCATTTGGACTGATTGAATGACAACGGTTCCGGAAACGATTAAACGAACTTAATTGCTCTTCCTGGCAGCATTTAACTGCTGCCTCCGCTGATAAATGCTGTTCCCTGAAGGACCGGAAGTCCGGCTCAATTGATCACGAGCGAAGGATTGTGATTTTGATTTGCGAATAAAAAGGATTCTGATTTCAGCATCGTTGCCAATTTAGTGGAGTTTCACTCGTACGCCGATGCACTTACAAACTGTTTCCATGAATTCTAGTTGTCAATGGTAATGCAATAATGATAATATTGCTCTAATGGGTATATATGCTACAAATAGATACGGCAATTTAACTTATTTCCACGGTTTTGTGTGAGTCTTATACACAGTTTGGGGGGTAAACACATACCAATTGGCAACACTGAATTTCAGGACCTTTCTCGCGTCAATTTTGGACCGTCGCTGGACCCGGCAGACGACCTTTGTTTCTGTGACGCCAATATGAGGGTGAAATGGGTTAATATTGTTGGTCTGGTTCTTTTGCACATCGTAAATTTTACTAAGGACTTAACAACAAACACTGATATATCATCCGACAATGTGCAAAAAGAGCTGCCTTGAAAATATTTTAATTTTCATGAGTTTAACAACGACAAGTTATGGATAATGAAAGCCACATTTAGAATTACCGTTATCGAGCCCAAGGCCAGCTTCTACCACCACATTTTCCCTACGTGGGTACTCGGGATGAGTGTAAATTGGTCCTATAGTGGATTCACAACAACCGTGCATTTGTAAACTTACTTATACCAGTATAGAAATTACTTATGACTTATATATATAATATATATATATATATATACTATATATATATATATATGTATGTATGTATGTATGTATATATATTTAATAAACTGGATTAATTGCCAACTTATGTAGTGTCACATCAAACCGTGCATTTGATATCTAGGCCAGTCCCTTATGACGCTCCTGATTGGCTGTTGATAAGCCAATCGCAGGGCTGGAAACTCAGTCTCTCGAGACAGTTCACATAGGCAGGATGTGTGTTCCACCCCTCCTGAGTGATAATCTTGACAGACGTATCCCTCAGGAGAGGTGGAACATAGATCTTACCCGTGTGAACTCTCGAGAGAGGCTGAGAGTTTCCAGCCCTGTGATTGGCTTATCAACAGCCAATCACGAGCGTCGTAAGGGACGGCCCTAGACATCAAATGCACGGTTGATGGGAATCTACTATAGCTCTCCAACGGTACGTAACATTCGAAGAGTTGGTACTTTCCCGTTCCCGACCCACTCTTATGTTACCTTCACTGAGAATCGCAATCGCCTCCCGGTACTCCTTCCGATGAAATGGCTTTGTTCAAACTCCTTGCGATTATAAACTCAAACATTTTTCCGATGAGGGAAAAATACCACAACCATTCCTATTCTTAAGATTCTCTCGGCTTCCTTTCCTGACATGGAATTATCATTCCAAGATTTTCTCATTCCCGGAATTCCTTTTTTTTTTTCTCCCCGATATTCAGACAAACGTGGGCGTAACCTTTCAGCCTCCCGCTGGTTTAGGGTCCATTACATTTTTTGGCTAACAGAGTCAAGGAACAGTTTCTTAGAAAACATCTCGGTTCATCTCCTGCAAAATATTAATTTGACTCCCTCTTGGGCCTCTGGGAAGGTTGAGCGAATTTAATACTTTTTTTTTTTTTTTATGGGACGTTGTCACGGACGATAAACTTGGCTCAGCCCCGAACTGAGCCACCATTTTTTTATTTTTTAGGTGATTTCGAAAAACAAACTAAGGAAAGGCGAAACTTTGCTCTTTGTAAGTTCCTGGGGATCTAATCGCAAAGGGCACGAGATATTTTGTTTGTTCATAAAGCGATTTTGAACGGGATATTGTGTCGATGAATCTGTGGGTACCTAGAAATTGATCAGACTTTGGAAAGGTGAGAATATTCTCTAGTGGTCTGCTAAACTTAGCAATATATTTTTGGGTCTAAATTAGAAAATAATTCCTTTGGTAACAAATTATTAAATGAGCAATATCATAATGACAACGATAACCGGTATGAAATAAAAACAAACGTGTACAATAACATTAATATTACAGAACAACAACAACAGCAAAAACCACAACAACAACAACAACAATAATAATAATAATAATAATAATAATAATAATAATAATAATAATAATAATAATAATAATAATAATAATATGGATATTAACAAAATAAACTGAAAAGGGGGGATATCTTGTCATCATTCATGAATAGCAATTTGCATTTCATCCATAGCAGAAACAAATATTAACATCTCTTTACAAAGATCATTTTGCAACCTTTCACCTTCTGTCATAGCCATTTATAGCTGAGAGAGAGAGAGAGAGAGAGAGAGAGAGAGAGAGAGAGAGAGAGAGAGAGAGAGAGAGAGAGATGGGTATTGCAAAATTGAAAGAGAATGTGCCTTCACTTTCCTTGAAGTATTTTCCACAATGAAGGAACATTTTCCGTGGAAAAGCCTTCACTGGGGATGAAGGGTGATAAATTATGGAGGGGGTGAATAAATGAATAATTATTCTATTCTGGACAATGTCGTTGCTTTTAATGTCTACTGAACGGTTGCTAGTTGGTGGAGTAGAGGGGTGAATTTCTACTATTTAATAATAACGAGAGAGTCCTCTTTTTTAATTTGGTTAGTTAATAGCCATTATTATTATTATTTTATTATTATTATTATTATTATTATTATTATTATTATTATTATTATTTATTATTATTATTATTATTATTATTATTATTATTAATAATAGCAAAGCAAGAGCAGCATGGTCAGTATTTATATGTCATGATTATTATTATTATTATCATTATTATTATTATTCATCATTATTTATTATTAACGCATAAATGAGCAAGTGGAAGATTATTCAATATTCATGTTCCAGTGATATTTTATATATTTCCACTTATTTAATCTCATTACTCTTGCTCTTTTTTCAATAATTTGTCGAATTTCTAAACTTATGAAACAAGGCCACTTTCAAAATTCTAAGTTGTTTTCACTTCATCAGATTCCCATGGAACTAAGTTGAGTGGAACTGAATCCTTTATTTCAGCTCTAAGCTTTATATTAGATCAGATTTACATGTATGCAATGTATATATTTAATTTAAGATATATTCATGCATATATATAGATTTATATATGTACATATGTATTGTATGTATATATATCTATATATATATATATATACTATATATGATATATTATATATTATATATATATATATTATATATGTATATATATATATCAATATATATTATATATATAATATATATATATATAATTATATATATATAATATATATCATATATATACTAACAAGCAATGATTTTACGACGGAGAAATGGCACGATATTGTTTGTCGTAAAAGTTGGGACTTTCAAAATCTACTATGGAGCGTTTACTGACAAAATTCTCCCTCCGCTCTCAAACCTCCCCCCCCCCCCCCCCCCCCCCCCTCTCTCACCAGTCATCCCCTCCTCCACTTTCGCTTATTTATTTACAAGTTACAGAAGGGATTTGAGCAGTCTCCCCGTGTAACAAATTCAAGGGTCCTCTCTGGACGGTAAACTCATCTTTAATCCAACGTTGTTTTGCCATTTGAAATACCGGTCACCCACCCATCCCATTACCCGCCCCAAAAACACATACACACTCACGTCAATTCTCTTGGAATCACCCCCCACCCTTCCCTTCACTCCCAGGCCCCTCAACTTCCCCCCCCCCCCCTTTAAAAAATGTATAAATTCCCTGGGAGTCGCTTGTTCAAAAAGCCCTCTTACGTTTTATTGGCTGGGGAAGTGTCTGTTGACATTTGGGTTGTGAAAACAAGCGTAGATTTCGTAGATTTTAAAAGGCTATATGGCTTTATTAAGTGGGAAATATATCCTGGAACCTTTTACCTTCTTGGTGTATATGGCTCCATCCTATAACATGGATGTGTGTGGTGGCGTATAAGGTTCGAAAGCTTCTAATATCCAGTAAAGACCATAAACTCACGTGCTATATTATTGTGGACCTGCAACCATAATTGTTATCATTATTTGTCTCTCACAGTCATACTATTCGACTGGGTGGTTTTTTATAGTGTGAGGTTCCTGCTTGCATCCTGCCCCCTTAGGAGTCCATTACTTTTCTCACTGTGTGCTGTTTCTAGTACCACACTTTTCTGCATGAGTCCTGGAGCTACTATTATTACTACTACTACTATACTACTACTATTATTATTATTAGTAGTAGTAGTAGTAGTAGTAGTAATAGTAGTAGTAGTAGTAGTAGTAGTAGTAGTAGCAGTATTTTCATTCAAAGAAAAACCACTATTTATATGGAACAAGCTTACAGAATCCATTCCAAAAAGTATGATCAATGATAAGAAGTTATAAGAAGGTAATGGGAGATATAAATAGTAGAGTTCAGTTACTTGAAAAGAAAAAAAACAATATTAATAAATTTTTTAAAAATTATACAAATATAGGTAAAATAATAAAATGCAAGGTGAATTATTTTAGGGCAGTAATGCATTGCATATTCGTTTTAACGTTTTCCTCTTAAAATAAAAACTAAATCTTTGAATAAAAAATTCTTATCGCTGGATATAAAATTACCTCTTAGAACTCATAAGCCCTAAACTTCTATAACTTCACTTTAATTTACCACCTTCCAATAACTCTTATATTGAAAATATTATTCCATTCGACGTTCCACTCCTTCACGTATTAACCAAATCACGAAATTATGCAAACTTCCACTGATTGTCCGGTAGTTGTGCAAAAAATTGAATAGACAACAAGATTACAACAGAAGTTAGGCTTCAAATGTTTCCTTCGGAGAGCAGTCAAATAGCAACTTCCGATCTTTCGAACACCCCCCCCCCCACCCCCCCCCCCACCCCCCCCACCCCCCCAAAAAAAAAGGGACACGCAAAAAAAAAACAAAAAAGAAAGAAAGAAAAAAAAAAACACTTGGCTTGGCAGAAATCACATCCAGTTAAAAAAAAAAAAAAATTTGCCTTGGCGGACATTACGTAGCACAGTCAAATAGCAACCTCCGCTTTTTCGAACCTAAAATAAAGAAAAAAATGGCAACTTCTGTTTTTTCGAAAATAAAAATTGTATTTGCAGAAAATCAATAGCAACTTCTGCTCGTTCAAAAAAAAAAAAAAAAAAAAAAAAAACTTATTACCATGGCGGAAGTTACATACTGTCAAATAGCAACTTCTGCTTCTTTCGAACAATAAAAAATAAATGATAAATAAATAAACTAAAAAAAACTTGGCTCGGCAAAAATCAAATAGTAACTTCTGCTCTTTCGAATTAAAAAAAAAAATGAAATTTACCTTAGCGGAAGTTACATACAGTCAAATAGCAACTTCTCTTTCGAATCTCAAAAAAAAAAAAAAAAAAAAAAAAAACGCCTTTGCGGAAAATTGCATTCAACAATATAAGTGGATTTGAATACCACTAACTATTTCCCTCTGTCATTCTTTCGAAATCCAATCGCTTCTTCGCTTCTGTCAAAAGGAAATTTGGGAACATTCAGTTTTTTTTTTTTTTTTTTTGAATTGTTTGAAGTTTCTGTTCGATTAATGAATATTATTTCAGTTGAATAGGTAATATAAAGTTTGAAAGTCGTGTTCATTTTTTTCTCATTATTTGAAAAGTTAGATTAGCTGCGTTCAAGTACAGGATATGCCGGCACAAAAACGCTGTGTTAGGACGTCGCTCTATATGTTACTTTAATAGTGTTCATTAGAAGAACGAACACTGTAAAATTTCGCCCTAATATTCGTTTTATTTCTGCTATTGTTAATTAATGACTGATTTCTTTATAAAGTAGTTCTAGAAAACATCCTTTTACGAAATGTTTTCAGTGAGATTAGAAGTTTATTTAGAAACTTCAATGCTTAGGTCATTTCAGCCCCTTAATACTATAATAACAAGTCTTTTATTTTGCTTAAAATTGCATTTAGGCTAATATTAATTTAGCATTCTTTTATATACCCTTTTCTTCTTCATAAGTTTTCATTGCAACTTTGTAACTATATTCTGCAAGAAATTCTTCCTTGTTTTTAGGTAATAATGGTTTTTATCATTGCATATTGTTGCATCGGCTTCTAGTTCCTAGCTGGAAGAGTTGGTTGCGTACTCGCCTACCGATCTGGTAGCCCGAGTTCTCCCCAGACTGCAGCCAGCGCGGAATCAGAGAAATGCATGTCTGGTGATTAGAGATTTATTTCTCGATATGATGTGGTTCGGATCCCACAATAAGCTGTAAATCCCGTTGCTAAGTAACCAATTGGTTCCTAGCAACGTAAATGAAAATCTAATCCTTCGGGCCAGCCCTAGGAGAGCTGATAATCAGCTCGGTGGTCTGGTAAAACTAAGATATACTTAACTGTGGACGCAGAGCCAATATAAAACTGTATTAAAAAGTAATATAACTTTAAAGTTAGGAGTGGTTCCTTTGCCAGATGCTCTCTCTCTCTCTCTTTCTCTCTCTCTCTCACACACATGGAGATGGCAGAAATCCAGTCATATTCAGACTTTTACCTAATAAGTTTTCACTGATAATGGAACGCGCTAATAATCAGCACTTATGCTTGTTTGAAGACTTGAGAGACAGTGACTAAAACAGTTATTCGATATTGTTTGCGTTACGTAAGTTAATTAATTCCGATGATTCTGTGTTGGATTATCAGTGAAAACTTATTTGGTAAAAGTCTTAATATTACTGGATTGCTGCCATCTCCATGTGTGTGTGTGTGTGTGTGTGTGTGTGTGAGAGAGAGAGAGAGAGAGAGAGAGAGAGAGAGAGAGAGAGAGAGAGAGATTTCAGACAAAGAAACCGCTCCGAACTTAAAAAGTTGTCGTACGTTTTTAACACTGTTTCTAAATTTTCTCTGTGTCCACAGACCTGATGCAAACGTCACGTAAATACGTAATGAAAATGCAGTTTTTACTTAAAATATGGAAGAATTTCTTGCTGAATATAGTGACAAAGTTGCAATCGATAATTGTTTGGAACTGCTTCGCCAATACACTTACCTTGAAGAGAGAGAGAGAGAAAGAGAGGAGAGAGAGAGAGAGCGAAGGTCTGATTACTCGCTTTCACCAATATTTCTGAAACTCTTCAAAAGTCAATACACCTACCTTGAAGAGAGAGAGAGAGAGAGAGAGAGAGAGAAGAGAGAGGGGGTAAACAAAGATCTGAATACTCGCTTTCACCATTATTTCTGAAACTCTTAAAAAGTCAATACACTTGCCTTGGAGACCTTACAGACCTTACAGACCTTACAGTTCGTTCGGGTTGCCCCAGGTCCCTCAGTGTGAGGCGCCTCTAATGTCTACCAGAGAGTTGCTAGTACATCTTCCGGTATATTTTGCATCTTCCAATCTTGGATGGTCTGGGATGCAGTTTAGATATTTGTCGAGCTTATTCTTAAACACATCTACGCTCACTCCTGATATATTCCTCAGATGAGCTGGCAACGCATTGAATATACGCTGCATTATCGATGCTGGTGCGTAGTGGATTAAGTCCTGTGTGCTTTCCTTATTTTTCCTGGTATAGTTTTGGGGACTATTAATCTACCTCTGCTTGCTCTTTCTGATATTTTAGTTCCATGATATTTTCTGTTATTCCTTCTATCTGTTTTCCATGCCTGAATTATCATGTAGCGTTCTCTTCTCCTTCTAGACTATATAATTTTAAGTTAAGGATTGTAGTCTTTCCCAGTAGTCTAGGTCCTTAACTTCTTCTATTCTAGCTGTAAAGGACCTTTGTACACTCTCTATTTGTGCAATATCCTTTTGATAGTGTGGGTACCATATCATATTGCAATATTCAAGTGGACTACGAACATATGTTTTATAAAGCATAATCATGTGTTCAGCTTTTCTTGTTTTGAAGTGCCGTAACAACATTCCCATTTTTGCTTTACATTTTGCCAACAGAATTGCCTATTTGATCATTGCATAACATGTTCCTATTCATCATCCACCACCAAGGTCTTTAACTGCTTCCTTATTTGTGATTGTCTCATTATTAGGTCCCCTATATGCATATAGCTTTCCTTCTCTGTCTCCATAATTTATTGATTCAAATTTATCAGAGTTAAATACCATCCTATTTTCCTCTGCCCAATCATATACTTTGTTAAGGTCTCTTTGTAGAGCGTTCCTATCTTCATCAAAGTAATTTCTCTACTTATTCTTGTGTCATCAGCGAAACTACTCATACCGAATCCTTAACATTACTGTCATGTCTTCAATCATAATAACAAACAATATTGCAGCTAGCACCGTACCTTGTGGCACACCGGATATTACCTTGGTTTCATCCGATTTCTCATCGTTTGCAATAACTATCTGTTTTCTGTTGTGTAAAAATTCTTTTAACCATCTTCCTACTTTATCTACGATATTGTGTTTTCTAATTTTCTTCGCTAATATATTATGGTCTACTTTGTCAAAAGCTTTTGCAAAGTCTAGATAAACCACATCTGTTTCATTTCCGCTTTTCATATTTTTGAATATGTTCTCACGGTGGACTAACAGTTGGGTTTGTGTACTTTTTCCGGGTACGAAACCGTGTTGTCCTATATTAAACATTAATTTTTATTAAATGTTTCATAATATTTTTCTTCATTACACTTTCACACTTTCATAATATGTGATGTTAGACTCACAGGCCTATAACTTACTTGCCTCTAGTCTTGATCCACTTTTGAAAGTAGGGGTGATATATGCTAATTTGTGCTCATCTAAAATCTTGCCTGTATCTACACTTTGTCTTAATAATATTGCAAGTGGCTTTGCGATAGAATGAACTACTTTCTTTAACAAAATAGCAGGGACTCCATCCGGCCGGTGCAGCAGCTCCATTTTTAATTTCATTAATTGCTGCACAATATCAGCTTCATTAATTTCTATGTCAGCTAAATATTCACTATTTTCGTCCCTTACTTCTATATCATTATCTTCATTTCTATTCTAGGGGTAATTCTCTCTTATATCGTTCTGCCAGTATGTTGCAAATTTCCTTTTTTTTTCATTCGTTAATCTCCCTTCAATTCTCAGAGGGCCTATTTCTATTCTTCTTTTATTCATCTTCTTCGCATATGAGTATAATAGTTTGGGGTTTTGCTTGATATTTAATAGGGTTTTTTCTTCCAAGTCCCGTTTTTCATTTTCTTTTGATTGTATAATCTTTTGTTCTGCATTTTCTATCTTACTTTTAGTTCTATAACATTCCATGCATTTTTTTCTTTTTTTTTTGCAAGACCTTTTTTCCACTTTCTGATTTTCTGGAACAAGATCCTTCTGTCTCTTGGTATGCATGAATGATGTTTACTTTTCTTTTTTCGGTATATATAATCCACTATTTTCTCCAATATTTTATATAATATCTCCGTATTTACCCTTATGTCATCACTTACGAAAAATGTTATCCCAATCTTTGTTTAATTCTTCATTAATTTCTGACCATTTTATATTTTTACTGTAGAAGTTGTATTTTCCATATCCTTCCCACTTTTTCATTTCTTGCTTATCTCTATTTTCACTTGCTTTGGAATGAACTGTTAATTCTATGAACATTATGGTCTGAAATACTCGCATTATAAACTATTATTCTTTAACATAATTCATCTCGTTCACAAATACTAGGTCTAAAGTATTTTTCCTTTCTTGGTTGGCAGGTGATTTATTTGTGAATGTTTGTATTCTAGTAGCATATCTAATAGCTTTTCAAATTGCCTCTTATCTTCTGCACTACTATTACTCTTTTTTTTATATGTTATAAGTACAACCACAATCTCCTATTCGTTCTTTCCATTCTACGAAAGGAAAGTTGAAGTCACCAGATAGGAGAATAGTCCAGTCCTTGTGATTTCTACATATATCAATTATTAAGTCAACTCTTAGTATTAGGAGGTCTATATATTACTATGTTCATTAATTTTTCAGATTCAAATTCTACCGCTATTAGTTCACATTCTGAGTTACTATATTCTCATATATTTTTCCTTGTTTTTTGTCTTTCCCATATATTGCGGGGTTCCCCTTGATTCCTATTTTTTCTATCTGATCTATAAGTTTGGAACCCTTTTATTTGATCATCATTCCCAGTCCTCTTGGGAATACCAGGTTTCACTTATATTCATTAGATCTATTTTCTTTGTCATTTTGGGTTAGTTCTTCTAAGTACTCTATTTTTTCTTTTTGAGTTTCTCGTAACTAAAACTGCGCATTCATCACTATGATGGTTTTGCGTGTTTTCTCCTTCATTTAATAATGGTAGTAATAAGGATTTTCCCATGTCTCTTTCCTGTTCTGGTATGTTGTTCTTTTTTTCATTTCCAGAAATTCTGACATTAAAAAATCCAACTTTTCCATAATATTTGATCTTCCTTCATCATAATTATTCATTTTTTGTGTCTGAATCTGCAATTTTCTCCGTTTCTGCAATATCCTCTTGCATAATAAATACAGTTATTATCTCTTGAGTAGAATTTCGGAGCTGATGCTTTGAAAGTTTTTTCTGCTGACTACCTCTGCATATCCTCATTGGTGGTTTGTTTTTCTCTTTTACCTGATATTCTTGATTTCTCTCTTTATTTGTTTCTTTCTTATTTTGGATTTTATTACTTGGTTGGTTATTTATTTGATTATGATTCATGGCTACAGGGTGCATATATTTGCATTTTTTGTCGAACTTACATCTTTTTCCTTCTTTTAGGTTTTTACATATTTTTGGATGCAGATCTCTGCAATCATTCCCCATAGCCATCTAGGTATGCACATTTACCATATATTTCATAGTTTTGACATACCTTTAGGATGTTTGTAGTAACATCTTTCTCCAAATCTGCAATTCCCTCTTTTCAAAAGGTTGCAGATTTTGTCTTTCTTGTCTATTTTTTCCTATTTCCGGTCATTGTGTAGATCTGGGTAGAGCCTCTTCGGGATTTGCTTTTCGTTGTCATATCGTAATTTATTTCTTCGTAGGTATGCTGCTTTATTGCCTCATATGTAGTATCAATTAGTATCTCTGCATCCATACTTTTATCTTGTTCTTTGTTTTCCTTATTTTTTTTCTGTCATTTCATTTTTGTTTACTTCTCTTCCGTTTTCCTCTTCTTCTTCTTCTTCTTCTTCCTCTTCATCTTTCTTCTTCATCCTCACTATTTGTACATTCAATCTTGATTTTAATAACATTGTCTATCCATGATAGACATGATGAACAAAAAATTCTTGTATCTTTTCTCAAATCTTGCATACCTCAGCACACTGTGGATGGGTCGGAATGTTGCATGCAGCACATTTTCTGATTAGGTTTTGTGGATTGACTATGCTATACCAAACCTTACACAGTTTGCATGCTTTTGGCATTCTTTTTCCTAATGCATCAATTAGGATATTCACAAGATTCACCTTATTCATTTTCTTTGTCGGAATATGTTGGTTTATGTATATTTCTTTATGAGTCTCTTGACCACTTGGATTTTATTGGAACTTCTTAATTATTTTCAAGATGTTTTCATTAGATTTGTTCCAGTTTGAAGGATTATATTCCTTATAATATCTATGAATGCTTTTGTATCTTTTTTGGTTAGGACTGTTGCTGATTTCATAGATGAGAAATGCCAGTTCCCTTCCTGCTACCTCATCGTATTGCGAATCCGCCAAGCAAGCTAAATTACGCCACTTCTTCCCGCAGTTGGAACTTACTGCCATCTTGTTCTGATTTACAGTATTACACTTGATAAACTAACTTAGAAGACGCTTTATCCTACTATTTTCACACTAATCTTATCACCGATAGTTCACGAACACTTCTAGATATTTCTCAAATTCTAGTCGTATGTTAAACTTGTGATATCTGTTGATTAATCTGACTTCACGCGGGTACGTCTCACCAAGCAAGATGGCTACTACGAGAGAGAGAGAGAGAGAGAGAGAGAGAGAGAGAGAGAGAGAGAGAGAGAGAAAACGAAGATCTAAACACTCACTTTCACCAATATTTTTCAAATCCTTCAAAAGTCAGGTGTTCCCCTCTCATCGAAAGGAGCAGACTTAACCCATTAACGTCGGTCTGAAAGAGCATTAATTATACGCTTCCCTCTCTTCTTCCCTCCTCATTCACCTGTTTATGTTTACCACATCATCTTCTGCCGAGAAAAATGATTCCAGAACTGTCATATTCGAGAACTTTGAACTGGAATATGTTCTCTTGTTATCTTGTTGTTTGGGAGACGTTTTTGTGTAAACAAATTTACCCGTGATTTTCTTGGCTGCGGAAGTTTCGTAATTGGGGGTTTCCTTCTATGACAGGCGCATGCGCAGTCGGGGGGAACACACTTAATGAGGAGAGAAGAGGTGGATTTCATTGCATATTAACTTTAATTTTTCGAATTCTTGTTATAATAGTCAAAGATATGACATGATTGAACCAATGCACCGTTTCTTGGTGGATGGAAAGTTCATTACGCTATGAAATTCACTCTCTTTACTTTATTTCTTCTATCATTTGCCTCTATCTGGAAGGAGGGAATAATGATAATAATGGACTTCTGGAAACCGTACTGAAGATATCAAAGGGGATCTGGATAATATCTCTATGAATGTTTAAAAATGCCATCTGTTATTTTTGAGGATTTTGTGAAATGTACCTTGTATGTTGTAATGACCGCTTATGTGAGGAGTTAGTTCGCTAACTGCTGTTCCAGTTAAGTGGTTGTCATCCTCTTCTGATCCTTGGCTCACGTGACTAACGGCCTATCGCTATGGCCCACTTGTGACCATAAAAAAAAAAAAAAAAAAAAAAAAAATGTCTCCAAACCGCAGTAACTTTTATGAAAATAAAATAATATAAAATAGAAAAGAAGGAAAAATGCGTCGAACAATCTTGTTTTCCGCACAGCCGCTACATCGTATCATCAATGCCACTGAAAATAGATCTATCTTTCGCTGGTCTCGGTATAATGCTGCATGAGACGCGGCCTATGAAACATTAACCACAGCCCGGTGGTGGCCTATCGTATATTGTTGCCAGAAGCACGATTATGGTTGAATTTAACCTTAAATAACATCAAACAAAAACCATTGAGACTAGAGGGTTTTAATTTGGCATGTTTGAGGCGTGGAGGTTGGTTGATCAAACATACCAATTTGCA
>NC_087211.1:66890885-66898385 GCF_015104395.2 Macrobrachium nipponense | reverse complement strand
GTCTATCACATTACTGTGATTCATATACATATATCGAACTACAAATGTCCTTTAATATCTAATTCGCTCTACCTCGGAATTAATATATTTTCATATGTTTAACCGAGGGGAAATTTATTAAGCGATAATATGAAAATAGATTAATATTGTATTGGAGTTAACTTATTTGATTAATTTTTATAACGTTGCTATGCTTTTGACTTCACACATTAAAGTAAGTTTCTGTTTTGTTTTGTCCAGTTTTGTTTACATATGTCATTTGAAGGCTGGACTTGGTCTGCCTCCCCCAAAGGGTAGTATAGTTTTAATTGTACGTCACCCATGTAAATGTCTTTCTTTTTATGATTGACGGTGTTTCGGCTGTTCGTCACCTGTTTTGTTTTCATCTCCGCTGGTGATGTAGGGACCTTCTGAGTG
Organism: Macrobrachium nipponense; assembly: GCF_015104395.2. Classification (NCBI taxonomy): domain Eukaryota; kingdom Metazoa; phylum Arthropoda; class Malacostraca; order Decapoda; family Palaemonidae; genus Macrobrachium; species Macrobrachium nipponense. Next base: position 66,897,968 of record NC_087211.1, on the reverse strand, counting down.
ATGAAACGGCAGTTAACGGCGCCCTATGGAGAGGTTTCCAGCTCCTATATTTTTCTGACGGCTTGTGGCAGCTTACACGAATGTTCTGAAGACGCCCTCGACTTTTTTGCAGCTGGTGGCATCTTGGAGGTGTTCCTTGCCATCCCCCTATGAACAGTACTTTTTGCGGGCGTCTCTTCAGTCTGTGTAAGGGATCGTGTGATGCCCTTCCTTTGCAAGCGTATTACTTCGGGTTGTGTGATGCCCTTCTTGCCATTACGTACTTGGAGGCGAACCTCGCCCGTCATTGCCGTTGCCCTCAGCTTGCTGAAACCCTCTGGAGTCGTTAAGGGGCTTCTCCAGGGGCGAAGAAAAAGGTAAGATCCCAGACCCTGTGTGTGTTTATTAATAAGTAATTCTCAACCTATAGACGACTTTGTGGTTGGGTGTCTCCTCTTTGTGGCACTACTGGAGTTGACAGTTGGAGACGACACTTCGCTGTGATACTAAAGAGACGACTTTCTATGAATTATTGATTAGTGGAGTAGTAGTTAATTATTCTTAACGGGATGATAATTATTTTTCATAGTCCTAATGAATGTTATTTAATTAGGTTTAAGGCTAATTTCTTACTTTGTCTCTTACTATCATAACGACCCGTGCATCTGTGTTTTCTATCTCCCCCTAATAACTTTTTCTTTTACTTTAGTATGCTAGTTAGCTAGGCGAATGTATTTTTGGATTTTGTAATCATGAGTTTTTCTTCCCTAAAGTACAGCTTTTAAGGGATTTCTTTGTAATGATAAGATTTTTGTTGTAATAAATAATTAAGTATTTGTTTAGTCTCTTTGAAGAAATACTTTGAAATGTTTGTGTTCTGGTTATGAGTCCTACTCATTATAACAGTGTAAGGGCTTTAAAGTGGATTAAAGAACCTCTGAATACCTCTGAGTCACAATCTCTTAGAATTCATACAATATACATATATATCTATATATATATATATATATATATATATATATATATAGATATATATATATATATATATATATATAGATAGATAGACATAGATATATATATATATCTATAATATATCTATATATAAACTATATATATATATATATATATATATATATATATTTTATATATAATATATATTATATATATAATATTAATATTATTTATTTATATTGCTACTTTCAAAATGCAGGTTTCCCCTCTGAAAATGTCATGTAGATTGTGTAACATTTTTTCAGATTCCTAGATAGCTTAGAATAGGATGTTTTAATTGTGTGTTCAGATTTCGCATTACATTTTGTAAAAGAATATATATATAACGTAAAAGGAGAGAGATTTTCTTTGTCTTTTCGAAGCTATGATTGTTTTCCCTTTTATGTCAACACTTTAAGATTAGAGGGTCTGCGAGATCCGTTTGCTTTCCTAAATCTGTCAACGCGCGATTTAGTAGCGTGCTCAAAATCTTCATTTGTGTTTTGGAGAATCTGTCCATCGTTACGTGATAAGACTTCTCCTTCGTGTCGATTGAGTAGAGTATGTGTCTTTTCTTTAACAGACTGGACTCGTACGTGTATGTCTTTGCCGAGTCCCACGTGGAGATTGCACATTTCTTTATGAAGATTGCGTCAGATTTTGAACTTCCTGGAAGCATTTGTGCCAAGAACGTTTTTGTCATCTGCCCTGTCCAGTTTTAGCAAGGGAAGAAGATTTCATTACATCTTAGAACCTCGAGGCATTAACATCTCGCTCTCTCTCTCTCTCTCTCTCTCTCTCTCTCTCTCTCTCTCTCTCTCTCTCTCACTCGACATCATTGAGATTATATTAACGTAACGTAAACTGGTCACTCGTAACATTTTAGAATTTCAGAGTTGAAATTTCTTAGAGTTTATTTAACATTAAATAGTATTTTTGTGGAATCTGAGCAAACATTATTTCGTAACGGCACCTGGTTTTTGTGAAAGTGTATAAAACAAGACTGCAGCAAAGATAGAAGTTGGTATACCAAAAAGGTAAAGTGTGTTATATTTTTATTAGTTGCAACTAATAACTAATAATTGTTAGGAACAGTGATTAACTAATAACTAATATTTAATGGTTATGATGGTTTGGTTAACTAATAACTAATAACAGGTGGTTATGAGGTTTGGTAAAAAACTGTTTGGTTTATAATGTTTTGAGTGAAAAGATTTACACTTTTACACATTGCTGATTTTTTTGTGTTTGTGTTTGTTCCATTGTTTGTGCACTATTTCATTTTCTTATTGAAGTGTGTCTTTTTATTTTATATTTTCGTTTGCATTCTCAATTTAATTGACTTAGTTAGTTTCACTGCTTAATCATTGCATATTTAATTAAATTTAACACTTGTGAATTAATTTGCATTTACTTAGAATTCTTTTCAAGTTTTATTATTGTTTAGCACTTGTGAATTAATTTCAATTTTTCAATTATTGCCTACACTTTTTTTTGATTTTGATTGAATTAATTTTTCTTGAATTTTGTGATAAAATTAATTTTGATTTAATTTCATTTAATTTGATTCAAGAATTAATTAAACTTTACTTTGTTTTCAAGTAACAGTAATTTTCCCTGATATTGTGAATTTCACTTATAAATTTTGAATTTGATAATAATTTTTTGTATTTAAAATTTTTATAAGTGTTTTTATTTCTAACCAGTATATTTGCATTTAATTATGATTATATTTATTTTAGGTAGAAACATAGAGTGGTAATTGATTTGCTTTCCTTCAATTTACTTGAAGTGACTTAGAACCAGGAAGTGCTTAGACTTCTGAGATCAGGGAAATAATTAGACTTTTAAAGTTGTTGATGGAGTGATGCCCTTTGATTAATTTAATTACTTACAAGATTACCTCACACCTGTTTTGATGAACTTAGTCTGATTTTCTGCAATACTGGTAAGTGTTAAGGGATCACTGTTGCCTTTAGAGTATTCAGTCGTTTAATACGTGTTATTAGGGTTCAGGTGTCTGGCTTTTGTTGAGGTACTAATTTATGAATGGTAACCAGATACTTGGCACTTCGTAAGACATATATATATATATATATATATACTATATATATATATATATCACCTATATATAGTATATATATAAATATATATAGTATGTATATATATATATATAGTATATATAGATATGTATATATATATATATATATATATATATATATATATATAGTTATATCTCTCTCTCTCTCTCTTCTCTCTCTCCTCTCTCTCTCTCTCTCTCTCTCTCTATATATATATATATTATATATATATATATATATATATATATATATACTATATATATATATATATATCATAATTATATATATATATATATATATATATATATATATGTACATATATATATATATGTAATCATATATATATATATATATATATATATATAGATATATATATATATATATATATAATATATATATATGATATATATATATATATATATATGTAATATATATCTATATAGTATATATATATATATATATAATATTATATATCTCTCTCTCTCTCTCTCTCTCTCTCTCTCTCTCTCTCTCTCTCTCTCTCTCCTCTCCTCATCTATATATATATATATATATATATATATGATATATATATTATATTTATATATATATATATATAATATATATACATAAAATATATAGTATATAATATATATATATATATATATATAGAGAGAGAGAGAGAGAGAGAGAGAGAGAGATATATCTATTATATATATATATATATATATATATATATATATATATATATAAATATATATATATATATAAATATTATATATATAATTTATATATATATATGGAAGTGACTGTAGATGTAAGGAGGCCAATTAAAAAAACTGAAGATTTGAAATGCAATAAAAGTTGTAACCGAGTACGCTGACCAGGATGTGTAAGGTATTTCTGGACTTTTTAGCATTTTAACAGCACTAAAGAAAATTGTAACTTTAAAAGGAGATAATTTTACTATTTTTAGTGATTCCAAGAGTTCCTTGGAAGCTTTGACATCTCTTAATCCAGTGCACCCTGTGTTACTGGAAATAACGGAGTGGCTGTTTTTATTTAAACAAAAACAGAAGGCAGTTAACTTCTGCTGGGTTCCTTCACATGTTGGCATTGTTGGAAATGAACGAGCTGACGAACTGGCTAAGTCAGGTACCTCAAAAAATCCAAGAAGTATAGCAATTCCTTGCTCAGACTACATTGCTGAAATTAAAAAGATGGTGTTGGTTTTATATGTTAGAAGACCGTCGGAAAGAGACTGCATTATGTAGGTTACGGATCGGCCACACACGGATTACTCATGGTTTTTTAATGAACAATGACCCTGAACCATTTTGTGAAGATTGTCTTGTTCCCCTCACTGTAAAACATTTAATAGTAGAATGTCCTAGCTTAATGTCGGTAAGGAACCGTCATTTCAACGCATTTGGAAGGACGGATTTTAAACTGGATGCCATTATAGGAAGAAATTTTAATGAGGATAGCCTTGAAGAAGCAGGCCTTCTTGAAAAAATTTAGGTTAGTTTGGGCATGATGTTTGAGATTGCGTATATGTGTTAGTATGTGTTATTGTATATCATTTGCTTTTAAGTTTTTTTTTTTACTTCGCTAAATTTTTATGTACATAGTTTACCTCCAATTGATATAATATTTATTACCATATATAAAGTTTAAGTACTTTTAATTTCTGTTTATTTCACAGAATTGTGTAGAATCTGGAAGTATGCAGGGTGCCTGTGTTGCTTGTACTTTTGTTTACAATTAATTTGAAATAGGTGTGTAGGTGGGGTGGGTATTTCGTGTGTTCTTGGGTTTTCTGTAGTACTCACAGGTTTTTATATAAACATATTTATAGATTTTTAATTGACTTTTTCCTTTAAGATTCCTTTTAATGATACGGCGTCAATAACCTGGTCTTTGCGACGCCAGTAAGAACCAACAAATCAATCAATCATCCTTATGGCCTTGGGCTTGGCCTCTGAATAAAACCGTAAAACCACCTGGCGTTTAGGAAGTTTTCCGCACGAAAGGTTCACCCTTGATTCAGCAAGTAACTGTCGAAGAATGCTATCGCCTAACAATGGAGGGAATGATGGGGTCGCCCTTTAAAAGGAAGAAGGTTATAGATTTAGATTCTAGGCTGAAGAAGAGTGGAGAAATATTTTATGATTTTTCTCCTTATTTCTTCAAGACATTTGCGCTCAACTCATTGGCTTGTATTATAATTTCACGAGAGTAATTTAGCCTGGGGATTGAGGACTTTCAATTCTTAAAATTAATAATCTCTTGGATTGACATCTCGTCTTTTTTTGACTGCTTTTAATTCTGCTAATAGGTTTCTAAATAATGACTGTCATATTTATCTCATTAGATTACAAGCCAGGCTGTATTTTAATATTTTATTTACATTTGTATTTATTTATTTATTTATTTATTTATTTATTTATTTATTTATTTATTTATTTATTTATTTATTTATTTATTTATTTATTTGTTTATTTATTTATTTATTTAATTGTTTATTTATTTATTTACCTGGTTCATTTGGTTTCTCTAATAATCAGTGGCCCCTTTGGTGGGCTTATTCCATATGAATAGGGTTCATCTTCTGAATAATAATAATAATAATAATAATAATAATAATAATAATAATAATAATAATAATAATAATAATAATAATAATTAATAATAATAATAATGATAACAGTATTTTGCCTTGTTTTGTGCTTGATTCGAATACACACTTCTGAGAAAAGTGCCCGGATGTGTGTGTGTGTGTGTGTGTGTGTGTGTCCATAACGTCACAGACGGAAACCTTGCTATGCTAACCCTTACTACAAGTACTTGGAAGCAATGCCATATTAGTGTGGCTATTGTTCCGCTGTAGAATTTATTTACTGTATGGATGTTGTAGAATATCTTTCAGTAGGCTTACAACTGTTAAGCAATTGCATTTTGCGTAAGGAAATAATGATAACAATTGCTATAAGTTATAATGACATTATACAGACATCCTATAAAATATATGAAACTATAGCGAATATGCCAAAAGACTCGACTATACAATATTTCTAAACACTGATTGCTATCAGCGTTTTATAACTGACAACCTATACAGAACTGCTGGCTCTGGTCACTGCATTGGCTTGGGACGATTTCTTAAACTTATAGATCCCGTTCGTACAAACAATTTCTAAACCTGCTAGTTCCAGTGACGCCATTTTCTCCGTAAAGTTGTCTTTAGAAGTGACAGATATAAGTCATTATGCATTATGTCGTCATGGAAGATGTAAAGATGAAACAAAGACAAAAATGATTCGGTGAGAACTCTCTTAATTCCTTTCCGGTCCGAATGGTGCATACTCGTCATTGACCTGTATTCATCCAGGTATCAATAACAATCTTCCTTACATTGTTTAGTTTACGAAAGTGAGTATAAATAATTGCTTTTATTAGCGTGAGTCGAAAATTATAATCACATCATAAGAATAGTGTGGCGTAGGCCTATGGTGGTACGGCGGGGCGGGAAGGGTATTGCGACAGACAGTAGCTCTTTAAAATTCCGGCGGGAAAACTCGAGAGTACAATACCGGGCTATGTATGTATATAATATGTTGCAAAATTCTTTGTTTAGTAAACATGCTAATCAGAATTTTTGAGAATTATGTTTTGTTTGTCGTTTTCAGATATCCTTATATTGTGTTTGTACAATATAAAGAATAATATCTGGTTATTTAGTATATGAAATTTAGTATTTCATTTTATGGTATATGGATGTACCGTTATCCCTTTCATGGAACTTTTTAGAATGTTCTGGTTTTCTTCTCAAATATTATTGTTAGTTATATTACAATAATTACTGGACATAATTTTGAAGGAAAACGGTGTTTTTAAGGAAAATTGCTTGTTTAAGATGGCAGGAAGACAAAGAATATTCAAAATAAATGAGGATGATATCCATGAAATCTTGTTTGGAGACACCAGCAATACAGAGGACGCTCCAGTACTCGATGAGGAAGATATACGATTTCTTGAAGATGATGTTCAAGCA
>NC_087211.1:66880885-66885885 GCF_015104395.2 Macrobrachium nipponense | reverse complement strand
GGCTGTACAAATACATACATAGAAGCCACAGAGTTGGGGTTTGCGGGGGTTGGGGGGTTGGGGGGGAGGGGACGGCGTTCCACGGTCAACTGGAGTTGCACAAGCAGCCGTCGGCTGAGGGCCGGTAGCGCCATTATCATGTGAAAGGTGGCCTGGTTCCGTTATTAACGATTTTACTCATCTTTATTCTCACTGAAAAATATATTCTGAAAATTTTGCTTTCTTTAGTTTCGAAACTCTTACAAGTTTCTTTAAGATTTGCAACGTTAATCTTATTTGTGCTCTATTTAGAAGCATTCATTTTTGGCTATTTTTCTTCGAGTACTTTTACTTATCACTGTTCATCATATGATTTTGTAACGTCTCGTTTTCTAAAGTTCTGAAACGTTTTATACAACATTAATCTTTTCCAGCTCTATTTCAACACGCAAATTTTTTTCCCCGTTATGTTTGGAAACCTTCGATCTTTCTTTTTAGGAACTTTACGGATGTCCCACAATTGAAACTTCATAAGTTCAAGCGAAGATACATTTTAATACATTTTTATCTATTTATTAATTAATCAATTTATTTGTTTTCTTTTTTCAATAAGTGAGATCTTTTCCTTCTGCATTTCCCTTCACTTCCTCTTGATTATTCCTGATGCTCAACCATCTTCTTTGGAAGCTTGAATTTCAAGACAGTGGCCCCAATGGGCTTGTTCATATGAATAGCTTTCACCTACTGAATAATAATAATAATAATAATAATAATAATAATAATAATAATAATAATAATAATAATAATAATAATAATAATAATAATAATATTGAAAGATATTGTCAATGATTTGCTGAAATCAACCGCTTTAGAAATAGGATATTATTATTATTATTATTATTATTATTATTATTATTATTATTATTATTATTATTATTATTATTATTATTATTATTATTATTATTATTATTATTATTATTGGAAGGAGACCCTCTTTCAAACAAAGTTTTATTGAAAGATATTGCTGCATCAGCTGCATTTAACTTGTGAATAGTTTTCTCTACTTTGCTAATAATTCCTTTCTCTCTGCTATTACAACTGACGAGTATTGCGCCGATATATGATTCATCAGGAGTCAATTTCTGGGATATTACTTAAAAATTTATATATTACAGTAAATAAATGAATAGGTCAAAATATATATTTTGATCAATTTTTTTATCATAGTAAATTTATTTATCATACTAATTAATGAATAGATCAAAATATATTTTGATCTATTTATTTATTTACTGTGTAAATAAATTTTTAAGCAATATCCCCGAAATTGACTCCTCCTGATGAATCATATACCGGCGCAATACTCGCCAGTTGTAATAGCAGAGAGAAAGGAATCATTAGCAAAATAGAGAAAACTATTCACAAGTTAAATGCAGCTGATGCAGCAATATCTTTCGATAAAACTTGTTTGAAAGAGGGTCTCCTTTCAAAAATAATAATAATAATAATAATAATAATAATAATAATAATAATAATAATAATAATAATAATAATAATAATAATAACCAGCACAACCAACCCAACAGAAACCAAAACAGCAACCTCCTTGGAAAAGGCGCCTGGAAAAGCAAATCATGGTGATGAGATCTGACTTGAGTAAACTGAAAGAGATGGCAGAAAAAAGGCTAAGAAGCAAGAAACCAGGGAGAACTCAACGAGAAAATACAAAGTACAAGAGAGGGACTAAACAACACAATAGAAGATGGAAAACAGAGGCTTAAGGCCAAAGCACATAAGATCCAACGGTACATGAACAGGAATAAGGGATACCAACAGAACAAACTATTCGGAACCAACCAGAAAACACTATACAGCCAACTAACAGGGGAAGACAACCACCCAGAAATTCCTGAAGCCGAACCAAGTAAGAGACTCTGGGAAAACATATGGTATCACACAACAAACATGCAACATGGCTCCAGGAAGTCAAGGAAGAAGAAACAGGGAGAATAAAACAAAAATTCACAGAGATCACGACAGACACAGTCAGAACACCATAAACATAAAAGAGAAAATGCCAAACTGGAAAGCCCCCAGGTCCCGATGAAGTCCCATGAGGATACTGGCTCAAAAACTTCAAGGCAAGGCCCTACACCCACGAATAGCAGAACAACTCCAGCATTGTATCTCAAATCACCATGTACCCAAATGGATGACCACAGGAAGAACGTCATTAGTACAAAAAGACAAGAGTAAGGGAAATATAGCCAGTAACTACAGGCCTATCACCTGCCTACCAATAATGTGGAAGTTACTAACAGATATCATCAGTGAAAGGCTATACAACTACCTAGAGGAGACAAACACCATCCCCCACCAACAGAAAGGCTGCAGAAGGAAGTGTAGGGGCACAAAAGACCAGCTCCTGATAGACAAAATGGTAATGAAGAACAGTAGGAGAAGGAAAACCAACCTAAGCATGGCATGGATAGACTATAAGAAAGCCTTCGACATGATACCACACACAATGGCTAATAGAGTGCCTGAAAATATATGGGGCAGAGGAAAACACCATCAGCTTCCTCAAAAATACAATGCGCAGCTGGAATACAATACTTACAAGCTCTGGAATAAGACTAGCAGAGGTTAATAATCAGGAGAGGGATCTTCCAGGGCGACTCACTGTCCCCACTACTCTTCGTAATAGCCATGATTCCCATGACAAAAGTACTACAGAATATGGATGTCAGGTACCAACTCAAGAAAAGAGGCAACAGAATCAACCATCTGATGTTCATGGACAACATCAAGCTGTATTGTAAGATCATCAAGGAAATAGATACAAAAAGGCAAAGTAGCGAGAACTGAAGGGATAAAGCTACCAGATGGGAGCAGCATCAAACACATAGATGAGACTGGATACAAATACCTGGGAATAATGGAAGGAGGGGATATAAAACACCAAGAGATGAAGGACACGATCAGGAAAGAATATATGCAGAGACTCAAGGCGATACTCAAGTCAAAACTCAACGCCGGACATATGATAAAAGCCATAAATACATGGGCAGTGCCAGTAATCAGATACAGCGCAGGAATAGTGGAATGGTCGAAGGCAGAACTCAGCAGCATAGATCAGAAAACCAGGAAACATATGACAATACACAAAGCATTACACCCAAGAGCAAATACGGACAGACTATACATAACACGAAAGGAAGGAGGGAGAGGACTACTAAGTATAGAGGACTGCGTCAACATCGAGAACAGAGCACTGGGGCAATATCTGAAAACCAGTGAAGACGAGTAGCTAAAGAGTGCATGGGAAGAAGGACTAATAAAAGTAGACGAAGACCCAGAAATATACAGGGACAGGAGAATGACAAACAGAACAGAGGACTGGCATAACAAACCAATGCACGGACAATACATGAGACAGACTAAAGAACTAGCCAGCGATGACACATGGCAATGGCTACAGAGGGGAGAGCTAAAGAAGGAAACTGAAGGAATGATAACAGCGGCACAAGATCAGCCCCTAAGAACCAGATATGTTCAAAATACGATAGACGGAAATAACATCTCTCCCATATGTAGGAAGTGCAATACGAAAAATGAAACCATAAACCACATAACAAGCGAATGCCCGGCACTTGCACAGAACCAGTACAAAAAAGAGGCATGATTCAGTGGCAAAAGCCCTCCATTGGAGCCTGTGCAAGAAACATTAGCTACCTTGCAGTAATAAGTGGTACGAGCACCAACCTGAGGGAGTGATAGAAAACGATCAGGGCAAAGATCCTCTGGGACTATGGTATCAGAACAGATAGGGTGATACGTGCAAATAGACCAGACGTGACGTTGATTGACAAAGTCAAGAAGAAAGTATCACTCATTGATGTCGCAATACCATGGGACACCAGAGTTGAAGAGAAAGAGAGGGAAAAAATGGACAAGTATCAAGATCTGAAAATAGAAATAAGATGGATATGGGATATGCCAGTGGAAATTGTACCCATAATCATGGGAGCGCTAGGCTCAATCCCAAGATCCCTGAAAAGGAATCTAGAAAAACTAAAGGCTGAAGTAGCTCCAGGACTCATGCAGAAGAGTGTGATTCTAGAAACGGCGCACATAGTAAGAAAAGTGATGGATTCCTAAGGAGGCAGGATGCAACCCGGAACCCCACACTATAAATACCACCCAGTCGAATTGGAGGACTGTTATTGAGCAAAAAAAAAATTAATAAATAAATAAAATAATAATACATAATAAATAATAATAGATAATAATAATATAACTAATATAATAATAATAATAATATAATAATAGTAATAATAATAATGTAATAATAATATTAAAATATCCTATTTTTAAAAAAGTTTGATTCAGCAAATTCATGACAAAGGCCTTTTCATTTGTAAAATCCAAATGGCAATATAGATTTCGACGCCACAACAAAATCCTTTAATTTATGAATGTCTCATTACGCAGCGTATGGACAAAATCAGCGGATTCAAAAGGGGCGTCATTTATCATAAAATGCTGATGGAGAGTCGTGTTTACAAATGACGTATTGTCGTTACCGGCTATTCAGTGACTGAATCGGTCCTGAAAGGATACAAAAAAAAAAAGTAATAATTTAAACCTCTATGGCAATGGCTCAGTTGCTTGTTCTGCCAAATGGGTTCGGTAAAGTGGATAAAATATGAATTGGCTTTTCATACGTGTTAATGACTGTAATTATAATCGGCCATTGCTTTTATTCCTTCAATGGCACATTATCTGTTTCGGAGCGAGTGGACACAAGAAGAGGGCAAATTATGTTTTGGGTAATACCCTCCTCCTTCCATGCTGTTTTAGACGTCGTTTGCCATTGAATATTTCACACTAATTATTTCCTGATTATATATTTATTTCATTTTATTTCATTTTTTTTAAGAAAGATAGAAACCAGTCAATACATCTCATGCAGTTCACTGTTCGCTGTAGACATTACTAAAGAGTGTGTACAGCGTCCC
>NC_087211.1:66873385-66875885 GCF_015104395.2 Macrobrachium nipponense | reverse complement strand
TGTTTGTTGCTTAAAATGTACTTCAACGACATGCATCGTCTGCACTCTTTTTTTACCTGATGCAACTGTGTTTGCTCGCAGCAATATGCAGGATGCTGTTGCAAACACTTTCGTTTTCTGTTATGAGGTTTAATATAACTCTATTGTCGTTTTCTGTTATCAGGTTTAATATAGGTCATTTATCGTGTTTTGTTATCAAATTTAATACAATTCAGTTGTCGTTTTCTGTTATCAGGTTTATTAGAACTCCTTCGTCGTTTTCTTTTATCAAATTTCATACAATTCAATTGCCGTTTTCTATTATCAGGTTTAATACAACTCTTTTGCCATTGTCTGTTATCAGGTTTAATAGAACTCATTCGTCGTTCCCTGTTATCAGGTTTGATGTAACTCATTTGCCATTTTCTGTTATCAGGTATATTAAAACTCATTTGTCGTTTTCTGCTATTAGTCTCAGTATTCCAACCGAGACCTCCTCGTGTGTATAATTTATTTTTCGGAGGATAAGGTTTACTCTGTGGAGCTTTTAAAAAAAATCTTATGGCGAGGACGTAGTTTACAAACCATACAAGCATATATATAAATAAATAAACACACGCAAAAAACACATATATATATATACAAGCGCACACACCATAGTATAGTATATATATATAATGATATATATATTATTATATATATATATCCTATATATATATATATATATATATATATATAGTATATTATAATATATATACATATGATTTATCTGGTTATATTATATATTATTATATATGGATATATATTATATAATATTCACGTTTTCTTGGTTATACAAAGAAAACTCTTGATTGTTAAACTTCTGTATGAATTTATTTTTCTTACCTATTCAGTGTCAGTTGATGATAAGGAGGAGACGTATAAAAAAAAAAAAAATTAGCAATGTAGAAAATTACGGAAAAATTTACCAGTCCCAATATGGCCATTCTAGAGTCACCTGCAAACCCAATTTACTAATACGAGAGAGATATTTGATGACTTCTAAGTCACGCAGACTCTAGTAACATGGAAGATAAAATTAAAAAGCTGAAATCGCTAAAATTAAAGCTGAAATCTTTCTCTAATTTCATGAGCCACTGTGGCAAAAAGTTGATGGCTCCGAGGAAAATCATTGGAGATTTTTCCACGTCCTGAGATTTCCTTCTCGAGGCAACTTTATTGCTGGCTAACTCAGGTCAACCATTTACCCTTTCACAATTTCGACTGAAGTTGCACAAGCAGCCGTCGGCTGAGGGCCGGAAGCGCCATTATCATGTGAAAGGTGGCCTGGTTCCGTTATTAACGATTTTACTCATCTTTATTCTCACTGAAAAATCTATTTTGAAAGTTTTGCTTTCTTTAGTTTCGATACTCATACATGTTTCTTTAAGCTTTGCAACGTTAATCTTATTTGTGCTCTATTTAGAAGCATTCATTTTTGGCTATTTTTCTTCGAGTACTTTTACTTATCATTGTTCATCATATGATTTTGTAACGTCTCGTTTTCTAAAGTTCTGAAACGTTTTGTGCAACATTAATCTTTTCCAGCTCTATTTCAAAACGCTGATTTTTTCCCCCGTTATGTTGGGAAACCTTCGATCTTTCTTTTTAGGAAATTTACGGATGTCCCACAATTGAAACTTCATAAGTTGAAGCGAAGATACATTTTAATACATTTTTATCTATTTATTAATTAATGAATTTTTTTTTTCTTTTTTCAATAAGTGAGATCTCTTCTTTCTGCATTTCCCTTCACTTCCTCTTAATTATTCCTAATACTCAACCATCTTCTTTGGAAGCTTGAATTTCAAGTCAGTGGCCCCAATGGGCTTGTTCCATATGAATAGGTTTCACCTACTGAATAATAATAATAATAATAATAATAATAATAATAATAATAATAATAATAATAATAATAATAATAATAATAATAATAATAATATCCTATTTTTAAAAAGTTTGATTTCAGCAAATCATTGACAAAGGCCTTTTCATTTGTCAAATCCAAATGGCAATATAGATTTCGCATTTACCATTCATTTTGACGCCACAACAAAATCCTTTAATTTATGAATGTCTCATTAGGCAGCGTATGGACAAAATCAGCGGATTCAAAAGGGGCGCCATTTATCATAAAATGCTGATGGAGAGTCGTGTTTACAAATGACGTATTGTCGTTACCGGCTATTCAGTGACTGAATCGGTCCTGAAAGGATATACAAAAAAGGTAATAATTTAAACCTCTATGGCAATGGCTCAGTTGCTTGTTCTGCCAAATGGGTTCGGTAAAGTGGATAAAATATGAATTGGCTTTTCATACGTGTTAATGACTGTAATTTTAATCGGCCATTGTTTTTATTCCTTCATGGCACGTCATCTGTTTTAGAGCGAGTGGACACAAGAAGAGGGCAAATTATGTTTTGGGTAATACCCTCCTCCTTCCATGCTGTTTTAGACGTCGTTTGCCATTGAATATTTCACA
>NC_087211.1:66866960-66872885 GCF_015104395.2 Macrobrachium nipponense | reverse complement strand
AAGTCCTTTTTTATTCAAGTTATATTTTCTTACATTCATTTCCTATGACGTAAATTTATTTACATACTTATGATTCATTTGGTATAATATATAAGCTCAAGCTGACATTACGCTTTCAAGTATGTAAATATTTTTCAGCTCCTGAATAAAGATTTACAACATTAAAGAACTATATTATCATATTAATCATCTCTGTATTGCCCTTTATTTCATTTAGCATTTTATCAGTCTTGTTCTTAGCTGTTATTCTCTCTCTCTCTCTCTCTCTCTCTCTCTCTCTCTCTCTCTCTGACTATCAGGCGATGTTTACCTTTATTTACCAATCTGTCACCTAATTCCCTCCATAATCTAAGAACCACAGAAGTCAAACAAACAGCAATACACTTTACCTCCCCTCACACAAACAATTGATCTACCCTGCAACAAACAACTGACTTCCCCTCACACAAACAATAGACCTCCCTTCACACAAAGAATTGAACTCCCCTCACACAAACAATTGATTTCCAATCAAAAACAATTCACCTCCCCTCAAACAAACAACTGACCTCCCCTCAAACAAACAATTGACCTCCCCTCAAACAAACAATTCACCTCCCCTCACACAAACAAAACAAAGCAAGAAAGATGGAGTTACTACAGCCATTCTACGGAGGAGCCTAATGAAGAGATTAATTCCAGCATTTTATCAGACGAGGGGAAACAAACTCAGCTTAGGCTCTCTCTCTCTCTCTCTCTCTCTCTCTCTCTCTCTCTCTCTCTCTCTCTCATTTACCAATGTATATACTTTTACTAGACCACTAAGAATGAAATTTTACCGGAAAACTTCTAAAAAATTTAGACCATCTAAATAGGAAGAAACTGACTCTCTCTCTCTCTCTCTCTCTCTCTCTCTCTCTCTCTCTCTCTCTCTCTCTCTCTCTCTCTCTCATTTGCTCATTTGCTTATGTGAATCATTTTGCTAGATCACCGAGTCATTTGTTTTTAAATGAGAGGTGAAAATAACAAAAATCTACATAAGTTCCATATATTTAATAGTTAGAGATGAAAGGAACTCTCTCTCTCTCTCTCTCTCTCTCTCTCTCTCTCTCTCTCTCTCTCTCTCTCTCTCTCTCTCTCTCTGTCTTATTAGATCACTGAGTAATCTGTTTTTATATGAAAAGTACAAGCGAAGAAAATTCTTTTGAATAAAAGAATATAAAAGTCAGGTATATTACTAGAAAGAACAGTAAGGAAAAGGCCTAAAATAACGATAAAATAAAATAAACAAATTAAATAAAAATAAAAAGACAAAAATCAGACCATCCATGGACGAACGATCCCTGCAAACAACAGTGAGACAACCATCCAACATCAGCCACCCAAAGCATCAATTAAGTAATTACACGAAATCTCTTAGGGATAGCTTAAGCCCTAAGGGATAAAGGACCCCCCTAATGTGCTCTCGTGTACTGGGAAGGACCCGCTCTCGAGATGGGTCTAATTAAAAGCCCTAAATACTTGTCGCGTCCTCGCAGTAGCCTAGCGAGCGTGAGTTTCCCAGGATTGACAGAAAGGAAAGTAGCACTTCAGAAAGTAACAGGATGAGTACCTTCTTCCTTTCGTCTGTTTTGTCATTATGAGAGGAAAAAATCTTTAAGACTTACGTAATCTTGGAATTATATATTGCAGGACTGTAGTGGGAGGGGAGGGGAGAAAGATGGGTATGTCGTTATGAAAAAAATATCTCATAAACTTATGTAATCGTGTAATTATATTTCAGGGCTGTAAAGAGGAAAATATTTTTCAGAATTATGTAGTCTGTAATTATAATAAAGGACTGTAATAAGAAAAATATTTTATAGATTTACGTAATCTGTAATTACAGTGTGAAAAAAATATCTCCTAGACTTATGTAATCGTGTAATCATGTTACGGGGCTGTAAAGAGAAAATTATTTTACAGGCGTAATCTGTAATTATAATACAGGACTGTCATGAGAGAAATATCTTACAGACTCATGTAAAGGTGTAATAATAAAACCGGACTGTAATGAGAAAAATATTTTACAGACATACGTAATCTGTAATTATAATACAGGACAGTAATGAGATAAATATCTTACAGACTCGTGTAAAGGTGCAATTGTACTACAGGACTGTAATTGGAGTGAAACAACTGCTTATATCGTCGTGAGGAAAAATAATCTTTTAGACTTACGTAATCGTGTAATTACATTACAGGACCACTGAGAGAGAGACAGGTCTACTCATGTCATTATGAGAAAAACAATCTGACAGACTTCAGTAATCGTGTAATTATAATACAAGAAGAACAAGGGTAGGAATAGAATTCCGGAGCGGAAGGACTGCTAAATGCTCACAGGAAGACGACTGCCCCACCTTTTGGAACAGGGAGGATTACAGAATTCAGATTGAGTATAGTTTTCGGGCTTTATAGAGAATGGAAGATGATATAAAGCCAGCTTTTGAAAGTGGGAATATTGGAAGACCAGAAGCCTCTTGGATTGAGGCTCACGTGAAGAAAGTCAAAATAAGTTAAAAGGAATCAAAAGATCAGAATGGTACTTATCATCCTCTCTATTCTGCTAAGTATTTCCTACGAGATGTCTTTAACGAGTTGAGCTGAATATAAAATTTAGGCCAAAGGCCAAGCACTGGGACCTATGAGGTCATTCAGTACTGAAATGGAAATTGACAGTAAAAGGTTTGAAAGGTATAACAGGAGGAAAACCTCAAGCAGTTGCACTACGAATCAAGTGTAGGAAAGTAAGATGAAGAAAGAGTATATGAAAGGTGGTACAGTAAAAGGAACGAAAGTGATTGCAGCTAGGGGGCCGAAGGCACGCTGCAAAGATCCTTGAGTAAGGCCTACAGTGCACCGCATGAGGTCCACTGACGGAACTAACCCCCCATGGGCGAGACGTCTTTAATAGTTCAATTTCTACGGCTGAGTTTGTCCAAACCTTATGAAAACATTATAAACATATATCACAAACTACACTTCCATCATCTAGAAATATTCAAATAAAAAACATACAAATTAGGTAGTAAATGAGAAAATAAATATATAAATTAATAAATGAATAAATAAATTTTACATCTGGCAAGAAAAATTAATACACTTTACAATCTTCCTGCTTTTTAAAAACAAATTTGTCTCCTATCATCACGATGATCTCGTAAAAATTTCATTGCCAACTACAGTTCCATCATCTGGAAACATTCAAATGAACAAACATCGATTAAGTAAAAATAAATAGATAAATTTTACATTTATTCCACCCCCTCCCCAAACCAAAAAAAAAAAAAAAGTGAATCCACGGATTGAAGAAAACCAGAACATCCCTCTTGTCGGACATTCGTGAATAACCGAATTATTTTCCCACAACCCCCGAAGTAATCGAGCGGAGTATGTAATGAATTGAAAATCGTTGATTCTGTTGTATAATGAATGACGCAAGTGTCGACTATGAAAGACAGGAGAGCCAAATGCGTCTTTATTTGCAAAGAATTGTCTAAACTTACGGAATTCAGACGTCATGGCGCTGGCAAAATACGTCAAGACTGACGAAATATTGAAAGTTCTCTAGTTCAGAATGAATTTCGTATACATTTTCAAGCGCCTCAGTGGTGTGTTCGGTATGGCCATAGCCTGCCACCTTGGCGGCCGCGAGTTCGATTCTCTGGCATTCCACTGATGGGTTAGAGATGTATATTTCTGGTGATAGAAGTTAACTCTCGACGTGGTTCTGAAGTCACGTAAAGCCGTTGGTCCCGTTGCTGAATAACCACGGGTTCCATGCAACGTAAAAACACTATACAAACAAGTCTACATTTTCAGTTTTCAGGATTAATATTCTGTTAACTAAGAACCTTTTACTGCCCAGGCTCGAGGAAAGCGAGAAAAAAACGCAAAAAAGAAAGGAAGCAGATTTCGGTAAAACCACGAAGGAAGCTTCAAATCCACCTCATAGGACCAGCTATTGAGACGCACATTTGAGTTTTATCGGTCATCTGGCCATTGTTATCTGATCCGCTAGTATAGCGGTTAGTGTTGTGGCATGTCGCGGCCTCGCGTCTTCCCCCAGGGCAATGGAAAATCACTGGCTCTGATCATGATCAGTTACTGCTGCAGTGTGGGGTCTGTGGTGGGAGGTTGAAACCAACATCCTTTGGAAGCTTCAGTTTAAGTCAGTGGCTCCTGTGTGCTTGTTCCATGTGAATAGGTTTTATCTACTGAAATATTATTATTATTATTATTATTATTATTATTATTATTATTATTATTATTATTATTCAGAAAACAAACACTATTCATATGGAACAAGCCCCCAGTGGCCACTGACTTAAAACTCAGACATTCAAGCTCCCAAAGAATATAGTGATCATGTGAAAGAAATTGCAGAAGAAACTTTGGCTTATTGTTTGTTTGTATGGTGTTTTTACATTGGATGGAACCAGCGGTTATTCAGCAACGGAACCAACGGCTTTACGTGACTTCTGAACCACGTCGAGAGTGAACTTCTATCGCCAGAAATACACATTTCTCACACCTCAAAGCTGTGCCCGAGAATCGAACTCGCGGCCACCAAGGTGGCATACCAACACCAAACCGACCACGTCACTGAGGCGCTTGAAAGTTTGGCTTATGTAGACAGTAATGTTTGAATATTAGTGCTACCCATCCCGTTAAAAATGACGGGGCCAGACAGCAAGTCCCGACCTTGAAGACGTATCGTACCCCCACGAAGGTCAGACCAGTTGTGAGAGAGAAGTCCTGGACTGAACGACGGCATGTTCAAATGTGCTACCAACTGACCCATACTAATATTCCAGAGTGCTTCAAGTTTAATCAATACTGTACAGACAAAATCCACGACAGAAGACAGAAGCCAATGCTAAAAAGTTATTAAATATAAATGAATAAATAAACAAATAATAAATAAATATATAAATAAGTGAATAAATTAGTAAAGAAAGAAAGAATAACAGCAAACTGGAAATCCAAACTCTTTCTTTAACTTCCAGAAAAAGGAATTCTGGCAAGGACGCCGATGACCATCTGACACACATTTAACACCTGCTCTTGTATCACCTTCGAAGAGAACACCTGTTTCATTTAGCCCCTGCGCACGCAGACCGATTCCCGTGACGTGAACAGATCACTGGATCATATTTTCATTTCGCGGGAACTACCCGAAATATTAATGGCGCCTGTTCAGGTGGCACTGGATGGCTTGCGTTGTTACATCTTACTCTTGCCGCGTTTGTGTTGCAAGGAGTTACAAGGATTAGGATGTCTGAGAGACTTATTAGTCCATCCGAAGAGACATCGTATGTTGTGTTGGTTTAGTTTAAGGCGGCTTACACGTCAGCAAGGGGCTTTAATGAGAGAGAGAGAGAGAGAGAGAGAGAAATAAATATGTTGTTATGGTGGACGGTACAGTGGATTCTACAGGCAATAGCAATATATTCTTATAATTTTATTGTGTGTGTGTGAGAGAGAGAGAGAGAGAGAGAGAGAGAGAGAGAGAGAGAGAGAGAGAGAGAGTTGTCGCTGCTAAACTCATCTCCTACAGTTTTATTAAGGCTAAAAAGTCTAAGAATTGTGCTAAATCCTACATTAACTCAAACGTCCCTAAATTTAATCAAATTTCAAACCAAATTACGAGTTGAAGCTGATTTTTCATAAATTAGGCTTTTTAAAACAGTCTTATTTTAAGAGAAGAAATTTTGGGAAAGAAAATCATTTATTGAGACGTGAGAAATGTCTATTCTAGATAAGTTCTGTCTAATAGCGAGGGGAGGGGGGGGAGTATTCAGCAAGGAAATGGAAATTGTCTTGGAAAATGAGGAAAGAAAGTTAAAGTGAGGAAAGAAAGTTAAAGTGAGGAAAGATCGTTTCCTCAACGCACGCTTAGCA
>NC_087211.1:66861960-66864460 GCF_015104395.2 Macrobrachium nipponense | reverse complement strand
AACTGAAGGGGAATTTTTAGTTGATAATAATTTCGTCTGCTCCCGGGCGCGAACCTAGGAACCCAGAAATCATGACATACTCTGAAGCGTCTTTAACCCTTCAGTTAACATAAATGAAAATATATTAATTCCGAGGTAGAGCGAATTAGATATTAAAGGACAATTGTAGCTTAATGCGTATATATGAATCACGGTGATGTGATCAGACTCATATATAATACTATATATATATAATATTTATATATTTCACTCACATCGGGATCGAACCCAGGTCTTGCAATCGAAATGCAAAGTCGTTACCAACTGAACCACTTGGCAGCGCCCTGCTCTTCAACTGATAGACCTGGGTTCAATCCCGACGTGAATCAGGAAATTTATTTCTTTCGACACATCACGTCAGTGTGTTGTTGATTACTTATATAGGTCCCATCTATGTATGTATATATATATATATATATATATATATATATATATATATATATATATACATATATATATATATATATATATATATATATATATATATATATATACATATATATATATATATATATATATATATATATATATATATACATAGATAGGACCTATATAAAGTAATCAACACACACTGACGTGACGTGTCGAACAGAAATAAATTTCTTGATTCACGTCGGGATTGAACCCAGGTCTATCAGTTGAAGAGCAGGGCGCTGCCAAGTGGTTCAGTTTGGTAGGCGACGTTGCATTTCGATTGCAAGACCTAGTGAATGGCGCATTCTTGGGAAATAGATTTATTTTTTATTACATGATGGGCCAAGAATAGCTGAAGAGCGAACTATACAATTATTTCCGTCATAAGTGGGTGTTTTTTCTATTTTTTTTCTTTAATAAATTGAACTCCGTAGTCGAGATAGTACATATATAAATTATATATATATATATATATATATATATATATATATATATATATATATATATAATATATATATATATATATATATATATATATATATATATATATATATATATATATATATATATATATATATAATATATTTATTACATATCTGTAGGTCCGGACAAAGAATAATTTTTCCTAAAATTTATTAAGCCCACTATTTCGACTACGGAGTTCAATTATTAAAGAAAAAAAAAAAAAAAAAAGAAAAAACATCCACTTATGACGGAAATGATTTTATAGTTCGCCTCTTCAGCTATTCTTGGCCCATCATGTATAAAAAAAATAAATCTATTCCCCAAGAACGCGCCATTCACTAGACAAAACATTCACTGCCGCCTCTATACCGTCAAGACTGAATCCTTCGGAAGTAGAGAAGCTCCCCCTAACCCCCTGCCCCCTCTCTCCCCCACAACGAAAATTCCTCGACTTCAAACGAAGACAAAACAAATGAGAAGCCCAACACAGCCTCGTTTTGTTATTAGCTCTTAAAATGCAAAACCTTCCGCCCTTTAATGAAGAATCCCACAGTGAAGGGAGGATTAAGTCGCCCAGTTCACCCAGGCCGTCGGTGCCGAGTCTTCATTAAAAAAAAAAATCTAAAAAAAAAAAATCTAATTAAAATCTGAGGCCTTCATTTCTCTCGACACGAGCGAAAAAGAGTTATGCGCAAGCAAATGTTGTGTTGAAACTGGAATGCAAACTTTAGGGCAAAGGCAAAGCGCTATAGGACCTGTGAGGAAGGTTGTTGAAACTGGAATGAAAAATATAGGCCAAAGGCCAAGCGCTTGGAGCTATGAGGTCATTCAGCGCTGAGAGGGGAACGGAGAGAAAGGGTTTGAAAGGTGTAACAGGAGGAATACCTCAAAGCAGTTGCACTGTGAAACAACTGTTAGGAGAGGGTAGAAAGTAAGACGGAAGATTGATACTATGAACGGAGATACAGTAAAAGCAAGGGAAGAGGTTGCAGCTAGGGGCCGAAGGGACGCTGGAAAAAAACTTAAAGTCATGCCTATAGCGCACCGCGTGAGGTGCACTGGCGGCAATACCCACCCACGGGGAAGCAAAGATTGTTGACCTTGAATATGTCGATTCTCAGGGGATATGTGGTCTAAGGTGTTAGTGATTCATTAACTTAAACGCACCCAAGACATTCCATTAAAATGAGTTGTTTGTTTATTTATTTATTCATTTACGGCTTACTAACTGACAAACTTTTCAGTGCATAGGAAATATTTACTTCAGGTTACATGCGACGTAATATATCTAGCTGTAAGGAGTTTATATATATATATATATATATATATATATATATATATATATATATATATATATATATATATATATATATATATATATATAATATATATATATATATATATATACATATATACATATAGATAGAGACAGATGTATATAATATACATATATATTATTACAACTTTATTTATTTGTATTTGTTTTCGCTTGAGATGCGCTGATCAACCAATGATGGCGGCATAGGTTGGATCAGGAAAGTGTGATGTTTTGTATTTATCCTCCTTGGTTTTCTAATAAGTG
>NC_087211.1:66794460-66859460 GCF_015104395.2 Macrobrachium nipponense | reverse complement strand
GAAAGCGGGGAGCCGCTCTAAGGAATAACTCCTCGTTTATATTCATCTCCCGCTGTCGCCTTCCATTGTCCCTGTTTCAGCAAACAAGATGTTGGGAGTTCTCGAACGGGAAATGGCGGCTTCATTGAGCGAATTTTAGTGGTTTTACTAACTTTTTTTCTGTCCGCCCTCAGACCTTAAAAACCACTGAAGCTAGAGGGCTGCAAATTGGTATGTTGACCATTCACCCTCCAATCATCAAACGTGCCAAATTGCAGCTATCTAGCCTCAGTAGTTTTTATTGGATTTAAGTTTAGATTTAGCCACCACCGGACAGTGGTTAAAGTTTCATGGGCCGCGGCTCGTATGGCATCAGACCGAGACCACCGGAAGATACAGCTGAAATAACAGAACCTGACTCTGAGTCTAGGTAGTGCGACCTTAACCTTGACCTGGACCAAAGGTTGGTTCAAGGTCAATATGAGTTTGACCTGATTATATGAGTTTGACCTGATTATATGAGTTTGACCTGATTATATGAGTTTGACCTGATTAAAAGCCTCTACTCGTTTGTCAATCGTACGAAAAAAATCAGAATTTTCACGAAAAAAAAATAAAAAAATAAAAAAAAAAAAATAAAAAAACAGAATTTGCGGGCAGAAACTGTGGGACACTGAACTTGATCTTTAAACAAATGACCTCGAATTAAGGTCGAAATATGTCTGACCTAATGCTGAAGCATTATGTTTAACAACTTGGACTGTTAATCGAACAGACAGACATACATACAGACAGTCTATGGAAGGACGGATAAACAAGGAGCATATATCATTATGTCATTAACATAAATGTTTGTAGTGTATGTTTGTATGGTGTTTTTTTTATGTTGCATGGAACCAGTGGTTATTCAGCAACGGGACCAACGGCTTTCCGTGACTCCCGAACCACATCGAGAGTGAACTTCTATCACCAGAAATACACATCTCTTACCCTTCAGTGGAATGCCCGAGAATCGAACTCGCGGCCACCGAGGTGGCAGGCAAAGACCATACCAACCACGCCACTGAGACGCTTAACATAAATGTGACGGGTAATAATAATATAAAAAAAACAAAAATGTATTTAATATATGATAGTCGAGCAACACTATCATCACAAATCATCAAGAACGAAAAAATGTAGTCATCTCGTTTTCAAAATATTTTACGCAAGATAAAAGGAACAAAAAAAATATATATATCTTTTATATTTCATAAACTACGATCAACCTCTATCGTCGGTACCTCAAAGCCTTCTGTTCTCGTTCACGGGAGAATTGTTTACTTTTATTAGACTGTTTTTTCTTCGGAATTCCTTTCGATACATAAAACAGATTTGTACAATTTATTAAAGAATCTCACGAGGAAGAGAAAACAAGTAGTTCCTAATATCAACAATTTTTTTTATCTTTGATGCTGCAGAGAGAAAAGGAGGTCCCTTCAGAGAGAGAGAGAGAGAGAGAGAGAGAGAGAGAGAGAGAGAGAGAAAGTGCGGCGGGTGGGGTTGGAAAGGGCGATTATTCGTTATACAGGTTTCGAAACCTTTGGAACCCAATTTGCTTTAGCATCAAGTTTCTTATGGGCAGCTTAAAAACGGACCCCAATTATTTTAAAAATGCTATTGTCTCAGATAAATTCCTATCTATCTATCTATCTACCTCTCTATCTATCCCTGTCTTCCCTTAAGAAATGAGTGTAGAAAATTTTGGGAGTGGTAAAAAGACGAAAAAATTTATCAGCTAAAATGTGAATAACTCATTAAAGACGCAAAGGAAACAAAAGAGAAACGTAAGATTGATTAACTGAATAAAGTAATGATTTTGTGCATTAAAATGGCAACGTAACTGTCGAGGTCACAGGCGGCGAATATGAGATATTTTTACCTTATTTTTCAGTCCAAATCAGACTTTTTTCTTACCTAACGACGTACAGACTATTCACAAACGCAAAGAAAACTTTGGAAGGATTAGATGGTTGAAGTACTTTAGGATGCTGAAAGGAGTCTATTAAAATCCTTCATGTAGGATATGATAAATTATGTAGACAGGATCAGAATGCGACTACAAGGGTGTGTGTTTAGAACAGTTAATATTAATATGATTTTGAGGGGTATGTAAAGATATTCTGAGAATTAAATATATCATCTGCAACACAGAACGAGGATAAGAAATATATCATCAGAGCTCTGACAAACTTGTGTTCACTGACAGAATAATTAATCGAAATTTTAAAAATAATGAAATTTTGTATAACGACTAAAACTGAGGATGTGACTGAAAGTCTGAGTCATCCGTGAATTTTCAAGAAAAAAGTTACAGCTGTTAATAAAAAAAAAATTCCGTTCAACTTAAATGCAGCATCAACCAGTAAAGAACTGAATTTACCCAGATTTCGCGGAATCTTATGTTGGCGCACAAGCGACTTACCGAACTTGACTTTCAATGATGCCTTATTGGCTGATGAAATGAAAATAAAGTGTTTGAGTCTCAAACTTCAGCCATCAATATACGACGACGGTCCTTCATTACCCGACAGAGAGAGAGAGAGAGAGAGAGAGAGAGAGAGAGAGAGAGAGAGAGAGAGAGAGAGAGAGAGAGAGAGAGAGATGGAAATTATGTGCTGACTTCTCGAATCGTGGTAATCACCATAAGAGTAAACATTGCGGTTCAATTGACGGCGAGAGAGAGAGAGAGAGAGAGAGTTGACTTCTCGAATTTTAGTAATAAAAAATACCCAGAGAGAGAGAGAGAAGAGAGAGAGGGAGAGAAAAGGGGGGGGGGGCTTTGTCGTCTCGAGCGAAATAGTATACTGACCACGGTTCAATACCCAGCAATGTGAGAGAGAGAGAGAGAGAGAGAGAGAGAGAGAGAGAGAGAGAAGCACTAACAAAAATAACACGATGACAATTCGAACTCGCCAAGAATGAACAAATCTCACAACGCTAGACTGAATAGAAGAAGAACTAATTAGATACGTCGTCCGTCTCACTCGTTATTCCCAACTCCTGTATCATTCGCTGCTTTTAATTTTCCGCGAGGAACTTTGGCAGTCTTCCGGGCACCAAGAAACCGGAAGCATTCTCCCTTAACCGGACACTATTCATTCCGTCGTTGAGCAGGTCATAATGACAGGTATTTCGGGGCATGACTCATACAATGGCCTTTAATTACGTGACTTATTCAATGAGCTTTAATTATGTGTAAGAATTCAGTAACCCCATTTTTGTCTGTCGTTGCTAATGTTGATAGAGAACGGACTGCCTCATTTTTTTATCTATTAATAATTTTCATAAATTTACTTTAAATGGTTCTGGACGTAAGGTGCATTGAACCTTGTAGAGACATATGTTGGCAATCCAGTGTAAGCCTGATCTAGATATAAAGTAGAATTGATGCAAATCGTGCAAGAATGTGACTATATTTTAAAAGGGAAATCTCGTGGAAATTTGACGAATATCTGGTGGACAAATTTCAAAAACAAAAAAATATTCTGGGGAATACGAAGTACAAATTCAACGCAAACCTTTAGAAAATCATAAAGTAATCTATAGAAAAGCTGGTGCAAGTTTTATGAATATATGGTTCAAAACCTTGCAAAAATCAGGATATGTTCAGAGGACAATCTGGTGCAAATCTGACACGAATCTTGTGAAATCGGGAAATAATCGGAGAAAAAATCTGGTGCTAATTCGATGCATATCTGGAGCAAGTGTTGCAAAAATCGACTGATATTCTAGAGAAAAATTCTGGTGTATATTCAATGCAAAATTCAGGTAATATTCTAGAGCGAATATGAACTATAAATAATCACCACATGAGAGAGAGAGAGAGAGAGAGAAGAGAGAGAGAGAGAGAGAGAGCTCTAAACCAAAGCAGTACCTACCTAAGTATAGGAGACAGCTAAGTTTTCCCAGACAAAAAATAAAAGAAAAGAGAGAGAGAGAGAGAAGAGAGAGAGAGAGAGAGAGAGCTCTAAACAAAGCTGTACCTACTTAAGTACAGGAAGTACAGGAGACAGCTAAGTTTTCCTAGACAAAACAAAAGGAAGAGAGAGAGAGAGAGAGAGAGAGAGAGAGAGAGAGAGAGAGAGAGAGAGCTCTAAACCAAAGCTGTACCTACTTAAGTACAGGAAGTACAGGGGACAGCTAAGTTTTCCTAGACAAAAAAAAGGAAGAAGGAGAGAGAGAGAGAGAGAGAGAGAGAGAGAGAGAGAGAGAGAGAGAGAGAGAGAGCTCTAAACCAAAGCTGTACCAACTTAAGTACAGGACACAACTAAGTTTTTCTAGACAAAAAAAAAAAGGAAGAGAGAGAGAGAGAGAGAGAGAGAGAGAGAGAGAGAGAGAGAGAGAGAGAGAGAGCGAGCTCTAAGGCAAAGCGAAGCCTACCTATATGAATAAAATCAATAATAATCCATCTTCGAATTAAATGTGAATACGCTGCTGAAGTCTAGTAATTAACCACACCTGAGATGCGACCAGCTAATGGAGTGTCTAATTAGAAATGCAGTATATGAAGGGAGTAAGTTTTATATAAGACATTTGCTTAAGGAAACATTAAAAAAAACGATTCGTATCAATATACCAAAATTAATTGGATGATATGTTTTGAATGAAGGGTACACCAATTAGCGAAAGCATTTTTACGAAAATACGTCGGATAACAAGTTTCGAAACGCGTTCTATCTTCATGTAAACCTCTATCGGTCGCAGATAAATAAGTAGGACTTTGTAAGATTATAAATATAATATCAAATTAAAAGCCAAAATCAAAGAGCTCGGACCTATACGGTCATTCAGCACCAAAAGGAGAACTGTGAGCAAAAAGGGGTTTACAACTTTAACAAGAGGAAAACTTCAAAGCAGTTGTACCATGAGTCAAGTGTTAGGCGAGGGTAGAAAGTAAGATGAAAGAAAGAATATGAAAGGAGGTACAGTAAAAAGAATGAAAGGGGTGAGACTTTGTGTGAATTCACATTCTTTATAGAAATGTGCTTTCGAATGTGCCATTCTACGACGGGATTATACGTGGATCCTTGTTGAGTTGAGTTGAATATAGAATTTAGGCCAAAGCCCAAGCACTGGGACCTATGAGGTCACTCAGCGCTGAAATGGAAATTGACAGTAAAAGGTTTGAAAGGTGTAACGGGAGGAAAACCTCAAAGCAGTTGCACTATGAATCAAGTGTTAGGCGAGGGTTGAAAGATGAAAGAAAGAGAATATGAAAGGAGGTACAGTAAAAATGGGATGAAAGGGGTTGCAGCTAGGGGCCGATGGCACGCTACAAAGAACCTTAAGTAATGCCTACAGTGACCGCATGAGGTCCACTGACGGCACTACCCCCCTACGGCGGTGAATCCTTGTTGATGACACGTATTTTCCGTTATGTCTCGCTTGTGCACCACAATTCCCGTAACTTACATGTGTAAGCACCGTCTTCCGTGTACACGCTTCCTCATACACATACAGATCATCCCCTTACGTTACAGCCATTAACCTTCATTTTTTTTATCTTAATGGACACGTATACATTCATAGCAATAGTTACGCACTGGATTTATACGATCCGTGCTCATATGATGCGAGCAGGCTCAACCGGATGCCTGCTCGTTCAGGCACGCGAGCGAAACGACCAGCGAATGAGTTTGCATGAAAAGGCACTTCCGGATAAACGAGGGGGAATAATCCTTAATTCGGCATCCTATCCAATGGCCGGCAATTTTCTTTGAGCCGACTACCTTCCGGGGGTGGGAGGGGGGGGGGGCGAGAATAGATTCCGCGCCGCGCGTATAATAAGCGCAGCGGTTAATTGCAACGGGATTAGACTCCATAACGGGGAATAGGCTTCATCACCGAGGGGATTCCCGCAACTTTGAGAAGGGATTCCGGACGGGATGGCCGCCATAAATATAGAATGCATTTGCTTGATCGGCGGCGATAAGTTCGTTGTACATATTTATACGAATCGTTTCGCGAGAGTGTGTGCGTACGTGTGTGTGTTTTATACGATTAACCAACAAATAAAATTCATGATATTACAGTTTATCAAATTTTTTTTTTAAATATTTATATGAATCGTTTTATGTGCGTGTGTGTATTTATACGATAAACCAACAAATAAAATCTTTGATATTCCAGTTTATCTAAATATGACTCAAGGACAAAAAATAAGTAAATAAATAAAATACCGAATGACTTCAAGTTTCCTCATCTGAATCTTTAATCTTCTTAGATGGATTATACGACCGCGTAAATGCTGTAAAACGTGTCTTGAATACTTGTCTACAACTTATCACAAACAAGTTGCATACAAGTCGACGACTTATTAATCGTTCTAAACGGTGCTTCGTACGATTATCCACCAAGTAAAAAATGCTTTGGCTTGTCAGCGACTTACTGATAGCTTTGAACAGTGTTTCATACGATTTTCCACCATAAGCCAAAAGTCATTTTTCAACCGAGTTGAGTTGCATTTAGAATTTAGGATAAACACCAAGCACTGGGACCTATGAGGTCAATCAGCACTGAAAGGAAAATTGACAGTTAAAAGGTTTGTGAAGGTGTAACAGGAGGAAAGCCTCGCAATTGCCCTATGAATCAATTGTTAGAAGAGGGTGGAAAGTCAGATGAAGAAAGAGAATATGAAAGGAGGTACAGTAAAAGGAACGAAAGGGGTTGCAGCTAGGGGCCGAAGGCCCGCTGCAAAGATCCTTAAATAAATGCCTACAGTGCACCGCATGAGGTGCAATGACGGCAGTAACCCCATACGGGTTTTCTCCACTTATGGTCGCTGACTTGTTTTCAACCTGTTTGAAATATATATATATATATGCAATATTTTGCAGTGTATGTGTATGACTTATTTTACCGTAGTGTAGACGTACCTTAGGACAGTAAGAGGCAGGCAGCAAAAAACTTCAATGTATAATATTATTATTATTATTATTATTATTATTATTATCCTCCATGTACGAACATTCTCATCCAACAAGTCATAAAGGCCATGAACTGGTCTGTCTATATCTCAGAATGCAAAGAAAAGAAATCATAAAATAATATAAATATTGATAACATTATGCATATGCAATAAAAAAAAACAAGCAAATACTCAACTACTAATGTTGAAGTAAACCAGTCAATAAAATAAGGATACCTAAGATTTATCATAACGGAAAAGTGTAGGAGATGAATCTGAGTTTGAGTGCACTCTTTAGCAAAAGCTATGAAGCCCAAGGTAGTGTAAAATCCAAGTAACGGAAGCTAACACTAGTCCCCCTAAGCCTAGTATCACTTGTTTACATGGCCAACAAGCGTATGGAATAAACAAAAACACGCAACTGGAAGCAAACACAGTGTGATTGAAAGCGTTGTACTACTACATTCCTCCCCAACCTCCACCCACTCCCAATCAACCAACAAAAAGATATTTTTCTAAGGAAAAAATTGTAACCAAAAAAATATATATTTTTCTAAAAGAAATTTTGTATCCTATTGGCCATGTAGCGTCACCAAATAGCGAACAAGGTACAGTGCAAATCCTGACCAACTCTGTGCTTTTGAAATGATCTCATTTCATGACGAAATCAGGTGTAAAAATGATTATATTAATATTTGTAACAGGCCACACTAAAGCAAAAAAAAAAAAAAATAGCAAAAAAGTAAATTCTGGTCAGCTCTTCCCATTAGCTAAATCTTTTCTGCATTTGTCATCTCCTCATCAATTCAAAGCTTTAAAAAAACTGTTTTCATGACGAAATCAGATGTAAACCTTTCATTTTATTTTATTAATATCAGCATCAGCTTAAACGGAAGCAAAAACAAGTATGTAAATTCCAATCAGGTCTTACCATCAGCCAAGTCTTTTCTATCTCCATAAGGCAGCCCAAATCTGTAGCCATCCGAGTACCATAATCATTCTACCGTTCATTTTTGGACATCCTCCAATTGGCCCACATTCGGTCTTGTTATATTTTCTAAGGCATATTCATCTTTCAAACCACGAGGATGAATTGTTTTAGGGCTAATTGTCGTTGCATCTTCGCTTCAACTTTTGAGATTTGCACATCTTCAGAGAGACTGTTCCACTGTCCAACGGCCTGAGGAACAAAAGACTGCTGGAACTGAGAAGTTCCACACCGTGGAACATTTACTTCATAGATATTACTATAAAATAATTGCCATCCATAATCGACCAATCCACGCACTCAGAATTACGAACACCGCAACGTTAAAAGAAGTCCCTCGTAACGTAAGTTCCCCCCCTTCGATTATATCTTGGAGAAGGACCAACTCCGGGTACATAATTATCGTTACTTTTCGCGGCCATTTGGAAGTCAGGGACACGAGCAGACGCCATCCACTTTCCGGCGATTGGTTGTCGCAATGCGGCTGGCATAAGGACCCTCGGAACGAAAGAGGTCAAGACTATGCGAGGTCAAGAGTGTAAGAAGGGGGGTCAAGACGTGTCATTTTTACGAATCGTCCTCCAGAACAGAACTGCCGATGTTACGGAAGACATTAGTTTTTTTTTTCACCCTTGAGGTCTTATTCTCTCTCTCTCTCTCTCTCTCTCTCTCTCTCTCTCTCTCTCTCTTTCTGGTCGATAGCCAATTGGGGTCAAGCCGGTTTAGGATTACCATATTCAATATCCTCCAGCATGAAATTGGGTACTATCTTTTGCTCACTCGCTCGCTCTCTCTCTCTCATCGAAAATTGTTGTTGTTAAGATGTTTACTATATAAATCTCTCTCTCTCTCTCTTCCCAGTCGATAACCAATTTATGTTAATCCGGTTTAACATGTTAGTATTACCATATTCAATATTCTCCTCTCCCTCCTCTCTCTCTACCCTTCAGATTGGGGTAACTCCTTCTCTCTCTCTCTCTGTCTCTCTCTCTCTGTTAGTCGATAACAATCGATGTGAAGCCTACTTATTAATATTAGGTGGGTACTATCTGTGTGTCTCTCTCTCAACGAAGAATGTATGGTCACGTAGCTTACTATCTCACTCTCTCCTCTCTCTGGTAAAGCTTGTCTTTTTAACTTTAATTGTAATATGCTTTCTTATCCCCAATGAACGAATTACCATTGAAGTTTCTCTCTCTCCCTTTAAATATACGAACAGACATCACTATACAAGTCCGTATATATATATGTAAGTGATTACATAATAAAAATATGGAATGTTTATTCCCAATATATAAAAAATAAAAAGAAAACTAAAAAAAAGTAAAAGAGGTCCAATCCAGACATGGGAGAACTTGCAGGAATGTGAATCATACCCAGACAAGACGAAAATAAAGAATGACGTATACAATAAAGCAGGCTAAGGTTTGACATGCCGTCACCCTGTGGTCCGTTCATTTTTTTTGTTTGAAAACTATTAGTCCAAGCTTCCTGATTGAGACAAACTAACCTGCGACCTATAATTGCAAACGGTCCTACGTGGATTTGTTAATGTGTTCCTAATTTGGTATGTATGTTGATTCATTGTTTCGCGTTAGTGTCCGCTTCCTTTATGACTTTTGTAACCGAGATGGTAAGTGAGACCAGAAACAGAATTAGCCATCATCATTATGGCAAGAAGCGATCAAAGCCATCGTCATTGGCATGTACCTGTAAAAACATCCTATTTTGATTTCTTCATCATGTGATCTCAGAGAATAAAGAACTATTTTTTATACTTCGTGTTTTCCTACTAGAAACCTCACATCAGAAAAGAGTTATCATCATGTTTAAGTTTTACCCAATCGTCGTTTCATAAACCACTTCGTAAGTTATCAGCAAGACCTGCGCCACGACGCCTCCAATGAGTAGTGGGTAAAGGTGCATAACCAACCGACTTAGCGTAAGATTATCGCAATCCCTAACATTACCTCATAGGGCGCCTTATTATAACAAGGCAAACAGGCCCTAATATTATGTATTATATATATAATAATATATATTTGTATGTATGTATGTATTTGTGGTTGTTGTATATGTATTATGTAATATCTATGTGTGTGGTGTCATGTAGTATCTATATGATATAAATGTGAATATATCTGTGATTATATATAATATTATCTATATATATATATATATATGTCAAGTTATGGATGTATATAACTATAATATCTCATATCTATATATATATATATATAATATATATATATATCTATAATATTGTATAATATCTATAATACTTTCCTAATCCTTATTTCAGGCATGCCCTACTATTTTTGATTTGTCTTTTTGAGTTCTTTTCACTTCAATTCCGGGACCGCTCAAGAGAAACCTGGTAGTACTTATAAAGAATAATTAAAAAACTAAATGTAGTCTCTAATGAAAACATTTTTGATGTAATTCCAACTGGAAATAGCTGAGGCTTTCGTTCCCGCCCACCTAACGTGATTGCCAGATCATAGAAAGGGATTAAATTAAATTCCTTTGTATTATTTCCGACCGTGGGCAATGCATTCGTAATAGGCTCCCTTATCTCTCGCTTGGGATTTGTTTAGAGGAATATTACCTTGTTTTGTTCTAGCCCACGCCATCTAGTTTTTGTTTTAATATATATATAGTATATTATATATATATATTATATATATATATCTATATATAATAAAGACCTACTTGGAAGACAAAGCGCAGGAGAGACACGAGAACCTTTGTGTTACGGGGCGTTGGAGGCGATGATGGCACGGAATGGAATATAAAAATTAAGCCAAAGGCTAAGCACTGGGACATACGAGGTCATTCAGCGCTGAAAGCCAAATCAAGAGCACACAGGTTTTCAAGGTCTATCAGGGGGAAAACCGCATCAGTTTGCCACAATAAGCAAGTTTATTAAAGGCAGTTATGGAAAGGAAAGGCGAAATAAAGAAAATAAACATGAATGGAGGTACAGTAAAAGGAATGAAAGCGGTTGCAGCTAGGGGCCGAAGGGACGCTGCAAAAAAAAAACTTAAGTAATGCATACAGTGCACCGCGTAAGGTGCACTAACTGCACCAGCCCCCTACCATAGAGGCAATGATATAAGTGGAAGAATGGAAAAAAATAATAAAGAATACCCGCCATAGACCAAAAGCTGGGATCTGGTATGGGTTTATTCAGACGCTTAAAAAATAACGTTAACGACAATTGGTTGGGGATCCGGGTGTAAAAAAAGTATGACGGAAGAATGAGAATATGAACAGAGGTATAGTAAAAAAAAATACTAGAGAGGTAGCAGCTGGGGGACGAAGGGACGCTGCAGAGAACTTTTAAGCAATGCCTACAGTTCATTGCGTGAGGTGCACTGGTGGCACCACTCCCCTGCGGTATGGAGGCGTTGAAGGTAATAATTAGATTATTAAATATTTGATAATCTGTCAGGCTGATGAATTATCAAAATCATTTTCAACTACCAAACTTGCCAGGTAAACGTCATGACACAGACCTATATCTAATCCTGTATTCCACAAAACAATGCAACACCTGGTCTTTATATAACGACTCATCACCAAGATTCCCCAGTCCCCAGGGGATGAAAAGACTCTACCTCCTCCGCCTGGACCCCTAATCCCCAATCCACCATAGAAAATATTATAATTGTAATGAATGAAAATCAACTTGCTTAAAAATAAATAAATAAAAAAATAATTATTAGGAAATTAAAAAAATAAAAGGATTGGGGGTGTGCCCAGTCCTATATTTAAATACTTGGCTTTTAAGATGGCTAATCAACATCTCCACTATATTCTGTTACATATGTTTGTAAAATATAATATCTAAGTTTGATTATAATCTCAAATTGCTATGTGCACACATGGACCACGATATGTAACTAAATAATATATTATTATTATGATATATTATTATATATATTATATAATTATATAATAATTGAGGGTACATAATATGGTTGCTTCCAGAACAGATTATTATGGTTAAAATCCTTCCCCATTTACACGCAAACTCGGCAACGTGAAATTATTAACTGACAGTTTATCTATATCCAATTATGTCCCAGTTGGATGGTTGGAACTTCCTTCTGAACCAACCTGAAATAATGACTTCTACTCAACGTTCAATCATCTTTCCATTTCATGATGTAATTGGACTGAGTTACATGGATATGCGAAACCAGCTTGGATCTAAGGTAAAAATATAATGTATTTTCTACCTATCGTCTAATCAGTTAATCTAATAAATAATATGGTATTTCTATATGTGATGCGAGGTACTCTTATTAAACCAATGAGACCTGATTCCACACAGTAAGCAAGTAACATAGTCAGTCGGAGGCGACCCGACATCGTTCTTAACTACATGCGTGGTCACTGAACATATCTGAACCTGCAAGACTGTAATGGGCCTAAGAATCCTTGGCTTCAAAAGTTAAAAGAAAACGGTTGTCCAATTTTGAAATTTTTAACCAGTCTCGTTAACTTAATATATGTAAATACATTATATATAGTATATATAGGTATATAGTATATATTATATATTTATATGTATATATAATTATTAGCTAGGCGAGCTGTCGTTACTATGGCGTAAACCAATTTAAATTCAGTTTATTTTTCCCTTTTTGCCTTTTTGAATCTCATGAGTTATATCAATGAGGAACCAGCCACTAAACCGAAAAAGAACTTAGTAATCAAAAAACAAAATAATAAAAAAAACAGTAAACTTATTAACGGCTTCAACTACATCTTAGTCGTTTAAGTAAAATAACGCCATTACACCTAAAAACAATCATTGTAACGGAATGAAATCCAATACGAAGCAGCAATTATCAAAGAAACTCAAACTTCAAAATCACTAAAGAAACAGACAAATAACTGAATACCTAAGTCTAAACCAATTAAATGAAATGAAAATAAAAAATAACCCAAATAAATCCCTCCAAGCTTCAATGCTTTTCCCCGAGAACGCATTTTTCACGGGGAAAAAAATTCGCGCATTTTCTGCTAACGTTTAAGAAACTGGACCAACTCCGTGACAAAGTTAACACTCACCAAGTTCCCTCGAGGATCTGCAATTAGAAGAAAATATTTCGATTAGGCATTGCTGGATGTAATGATTATAAATAAAACTATTTTAAAATTAAAATGGCAAGGAATAAAATGAATGCAAACGCGAGTGAAATGTGATATAAGATTACGCCAAGGTAAAGTTCACATGTCCTGTAGGCCTAGGATAGTAAACTGTTGTTAGACATATACCCAACAATGCATTTATCGTATTCCCATTCATCGTATTTCAAAAATGACATGTGAAAGATTGAGGATGTCTCAAATAGATGGTTATAAATGTTTAAAAATAGATAGGAGACAGTGTATCATATCGTCTGTGTTTCATGTTGCAGTGAGGAACTCATTAGTGTCCTTAACTATATTTGAAAAAAATATAATGAAGCTCAAGATTTTAAGCCAAGACGGGACTGACAATAGGCCTATGGGGAGAGTTCCTTGGAAGACTGCCAGCCACCTACCCTTTATAAAGCCTCTATGGGAGGAAGCTCAAAATTAGGCCTATTAGGTTTGCTTTCTTTTTCGCTGCTATCAGTGGGTCCTGGCTACTATGGTAATGTGAATATAATGTTCGTTTGTCATAACTTCATTACTGTCATGTTTTCATGAGGTGACTATTACAAAGAAAGAAGGATTTCACTTATCCATAGTAAATTATGGGGGATCGATGTTTGCACTGGTTACTGTAATATGGGAGAAGAGGTTGAGAAGCTCTACTGGGGGGGCTACATTTGAAAGATATGCTGCTAATATAGCTGTAAACAGCATATTCCTTTTGCTGGGAGTTTCTATAATGCAGCCAGCCATTAAACATCGTATTGAGCTTTTAACTCGACCTTAAATGTACGATGAACTCAAAAATTACCTACCAACAAACGGATGCCGATTAGGTCTAGTAGCCTATACATACGTACTGGTATACGTACACACACACACATCGCTAATTTCACCCGAATAATATACTTCGATATAATAAATCACGACACTGAATATGTAACACTTTCCACGAACGAACACAGCTGAAGCGAAATGAAGAACTGGAAAGCGAAATGTGTCCCGTGACATTTTGATCGAGTTGGAACGTTGATTCAACCGAGAAGAAAATTTCGCGGATTATATATTTCGCTACGGCAATCCTCTGGTCAGCAATATTAATTCTATGTTGTCGCTAATAATTAGCGTGTCTGTAATTAATGATTTTTAAAAAATGATTAAACAAACTTTAAAAGCAGTTTTTCATTTTGATCAAAAAGTGTATAAAGATTTCGAAAGCTAAAATTTATTACCGCCAGACTATACTTCGTGGTTTTCCCTCGAGTAACTATCGTCGTTGCCTATTTGGAAAGAAACATGTCACTCTTACGCAGGATTACTTATTAAAACGATATTGAAGAAAGTCCCTTAGAAAATATTGAACGTCAAATGCGCACAGGCAGTTTTCTTTAAATCGTTATTAAGCATGGGCTGTAAAACAGTTTTATATCAGAGTTGCTTCGCACTATAGATTGAGCAAATACTGGTACTTGTGGTTTATGCATACATTTTTGTTTTCTTGCCACTGAAAATGAAATAAAGGTCGAATGTTCGAAACATCATGGCAGCGGGAGTTTCTCCAGTGTTTCATATTTGTAATTTTTACAGTGAAATATATGAGACAAAAAATCTTCGCTGACGTAAAGGTGGTCTATGAAACATTACTCAAGTTAAAGCTTTAGTATTCAATTTTTTTTTTTTTTACAAATATTTAAATGAAATTAATGGTTTGGCTTCTATGCCCAAATGTTCTTTATACGATTCCAGCAAACCTCTAAATATGTTATAATTTCCTGGACTTCTTATATAGGCTAACAATCATGGTTCTTGTTACCAGTCCACGAACTGAAATTGCCGAGATATTTTCGCTGTTGACGATTACGCGTTCGATTATATGGTTAAAAATTTAAGGAAATAAAGCAGTTTAGCTTAAACCTATCTTAATGCAATCACGAATAAACTGGAAAGTTGTGAAAAACGAAAATAAAAAAGACATCGTCTCCAACATAGTTTTTTAAAATACGCTAAATCAACATCGCTTGAATTTTTCCGCCAGAAGATCCGGTGGCATTAACGTCTCGTCTTGGAACTAGTTGGAAGCCGTTACAGCGGTGTTCAGAGTTAGTTATTTATTTCTATTGTGGCCTTTGCCCTGTGCGTTGTGTCTCTTTAGCTGGAAGTTATACCGCAATATCGTAATAATTCAGTGGTTTACTTTACACGGAAAGCTCGTCATTTCATTCAACAGCGACATGAGTAAACTCAATTTGCTATGTAATTGTCTGGTAAAAGAGTAGTAGGTTACATAGCCTCCAGTGTTATAAAAGCTAGTTCGTTTATTAATTTATTTCCATCCTCTGCTCCTTTTATTCATTTCTCACTGGTTACAGTATATATATACTGTAAAATATAAGTTCGATAGGCTATGTTGTCTAAATTTATATATCAACATCAGAGCCACGGGGCGAAGGAAATATGGTTTTCCGTGTTATAAAAGTTTATATATATGATATATATCCTTCCCTTTGATTTATTTGCCGTTGTATACAGCAAATGCATACGTGAGAGGCTGTTTAGCATGAAAATTAAACTGGGTATAAGCAGGAGTAAGGAATTTGTAATATAACCAATTAAAACATGATGTAGCTTAGGCCTAGGCCTATGCAAAACTGTCCACGAAGCATTTTATTTCAGCTTTGCCTTTTCCGAACAGTTCAGTGCTCTCTCTCTCTCTCTCTCTCTCTCTCTCTCTCTCTCTCTCTCTCTCTCTCTCTCTCGTATACCGAGGATATTTTCTGCCCCAAGGAGTATGATTTTTTTTTTTTTTTTCTGGCAAATTTCGCTTCGTTTACAGGAACCTTTGATAGCTTCTTAATCGGCTTCCCTATAGACTTAGAGTATTAGCCAACACATCTCCTAGGGTAGTTTTAAAATGAAATACGTAACGATAAGAAATAACATTTGATAACTGTAAAGTTTAGTGATAATGATGATAATACTGCTTCTGGAACTGCTGCTGACGATGATAGTAGTAATTATAACAAGATTGATCGGAGACAACTAACTTGATTTGCTAAAGTTCTCTAACATGATAAACACTGACCGAGAACATTGACTCTCCCTTAAGAAATTATCAGAATCATGTTGTATAATTAATTACAGTTTATTTTCTCAGAAGGTATTCAATAAACATACACTAACAATTTACCAAATACAAAATTAATACATATTAACACTTTTATGCGTCGATACGAATCTTTATGAACAATATAAAGCCCCAACTTCAGACATAGCTACACGGGTGGGGAATAACTTGGATCTGTTTATTGCAATATGAATTCATGTAAAAAAAATCCACAGGAAAAAAATTCACCATAATTCATGGTGGTAAAGTCGCAAGAAAAAAGTAACCTAACCTAATTAACCTTACCTAACCCAGCCTAACCTATCCTAATGATTACCAGCCACCATAAATTAAGTGACTTTTTTTTTTCTAACCAAAAGTGTTATTTTTCCATTACTTTTTTTTTTGTGACTTATTACTGTCCGCTTGAAAATCCATGGTGGTTCTGTTAACCTATCAGTATTGTATATACCTTGTGTTGGACATGTATGAGAGAGAAGGGTATTTTCAACAGTTGCAATGTTTTAGACAAAGTGTTTATGTTATGACAATTATGAATATCCCATCATTTGATTGTAATCCAAATTCTCTCTTCTTTTCAGATCATCAAGTGCAATAGATGGGTAAGTGTTAACAGTAGCTATCAGATATAGTTATAGTCATCAATTCATCAATCTTTTGTTTTTAAGAGATATTTCGAATTTTTCCAGTTAATTGAAGAAAGTGGTTGTTTTTATGCTCGATTAACGATTAATTTTATTAAAATAATTATAATTTTTACAAGCTAGCTAGGGTTATGCAATCTAGCAT
This sequence comes from Macrobrachium nipponense, assembly GCF_015104395.2. Lineage (NCBI taxonomy): Eukaryota > Metazoa > Arthropoda > Malacostraca > Decapoda > Palaemonidae > Macrobrachium > Macrobrachium nipponense. The sequence goes on along the minus strand of NC_087211.1, from coordinate 66,842,480 downwards.
ACATTTCATAAAACTTGTCTGTTGAGTCCATTTCATAAAAAGATTACATCAAAAGTTCTAGGCCAACGAGCGTATAGTACCAGTGGCTCCTTTTTGTCTAGGATAACGTACTTTTAGATGCCAAATGCCCTATTTTGGCACAGGGCCACGTAGTAAAAGGCAACTGTAGTTCGCTTTTGGCGTAGGATCCCATGTAATGTCAAAGACTCCCTTTTGGCAACATGTATCAGCGCATTTTGTCAATGGCTTCTACTTAGCATAGCCTAGGGTAGAACGTATGCTACTGAGGACGGTTGCTCAAAATTATTTAACAGCTGGCATATAGGTCTAGGGTCACTGGGGTACTAAAGTTCTTGATCGAAAGCAATTTACTTTCTATTAGTGACTCATTTTGATATGATTTCTGGTTGTTGGTGTGATCGACTTATTCTTTGAGGTTCCTTTAAAGAGGGTCATTAGCTATCAATCGTGGGTTGAATGCAATAAGCCTAGGTTCAAGTGTTTGTCATTCTATCATTACCTTGACTCTTTTCAGTGGTTAATTGAGCCTAACCTATGTCATACCGATAATTTCAAATAATTCCCCTTATCCAGTTACGTGGGATTCTGTGACCGTTGAGGCTCGATTCCGTCAAAAGATACAAGTCAGGAAGTTATCTTTTAATAAGCATATGGCGTCTGAATATTGTTATTGCATGTCATCGTTAACTATTCCATTTTAATCGGGTGTGTTCGTTTTAGTGATAGCAATCGATATCGTGTTTGTTCTCCTAGAGGATATAATGTATAATTAAACTAGACCATACAGGTAAGCTCAGGTTAACTCTGCGCTAGACTCAAGTTGTTCTTGTACTTCATATTGAGGTGTTACAGCATTGAATATTATAGGTCATCGTAACTTTTACGTATTTTTCATAACTGATGACAGTTCTTGGAGTAGTTAGCATATAGTTATCATTGCTAATGAAGATAAACCTAAATTTTCTACATCTTAACCGGATCATATGTTTTTACCACGATTGCATATATGTAGATGTGAATTCTATTATTTTCATAAGTTGCTGTTATTTACTGGTTTGTATTTTGTTTCTTGTACTAGAAGCCTATTGGTTTCGATTGCTTTTATAACCTGGAAATTAAGCTTAACTAGTTCCAAGCTACACCACTTTTGTACAAATCGAGTTCCCGCTGGAGAAAGGATTTTTCTTAGATAGTTGCCGCAAAGGGTTTTAACCCGATATGTTTCCATCCTTGCGGTGTGTTTAGTGAAAGTCCGTTGGGGATGACCGTGTAAACATATACAAAAGACATTAAATATCATAATGATAATGAAACCCCAAATTGCCTCAGTGGTGTGATCGGTATGGTTCTTGGCCTCCCACCTCTATGGCCGCGAGTTCGATTCTCGGGCATTCCAGTGAGGGGGTAAGAGATGTGTGCTTCTGGTGATAGAAGTTCACTCTCGACGTGGTTCGGAAGTCACGTAAAGCCGTTGGTCCCGTTGCTGAATAACCACTGGTTCCATGCAATGTAAATGAAACCTCCAAAGAAAATATTATACTCTTTATAGACTATCAAGGCTTTGCTGAGGGTCACTGTCTAGGAAGAAGATCCGGGAAATATTATTCGTTCCAACACATTTTGCAACGCATATTAATTTGGGTCTTATTCTATGTCACAATAGTTTTTTTTCTACTTCTTCTTCTTTTATTTAAAAAAAAAATACATTTTAAAGTTCATTTTATGATTCAATACATATACAATATATATATATATATATATATATATATATATATATATATATATATATATATATATATATATATACAATATATATATATATATATATATACCCCCTATATATTATATATATGTGTGTGTGTGTGTGTGTGTGTGTGTAATTATGTAAAGAAGCAACAAATATATAGTCATAATATTTTTTTTCTTTTGTCACAATAACTGGATATTATTTGTACTCGGACATTTACGGCCTTAGTTAAAGCCAAATAAATAATTCTCTTCTGCACGTTAAAATTATAATTCGTGGTCCTCGTGAATTGGATTTCAGGGAATGAGGTTGTGGGGGGGGGGGGGTTAGTAGAATGTACCCTTCGTTTTTTAATAGGTAATGGGCTACTGGATGAGCCAGCTTGCCAATTCATTTCCCCTATAAATTCTGACTTGCCTCGTCGGTCACCCATCTGGTTACTAACCTAGCTCATTCGCTTGCTTCTGTCCAGCATTGCGTATCTTCCAATTGCCATTATGATTATATATATATATATATATATATATATATATATATATATATATATATATATATATATAATTCTATAAACAGGGCAGCATAGCTAGACTCATTGACTGAAATATGGTTTTATGTTAGGCCTACATAAGAATCGTTGACGTTTATTTTTCGAGGAAAAGGAGTGATTTGTCTAAATTTTTGTTCAGAAAGGCTCAACGTTTCATTACGTCCCAGAAGTCCAAATACAGTGCACGGTCTACTGGTAAATGAAGAAAATATTATATAAATATATATATATATCTAGTCTATAATATATATATTATATAGTATATATAGATATTATACTAATATATATATATATTATATATATATATATTTAATATACTATATATATATATGAATAGCAAAGCTGCCATGCTGACACAACATACGCTTTTACGTAGGAATTATATACACTCTTACGTAAGGCTGAACACACTACCCGCAGCGAAATCCTGTTCACTCCGAAGTAAAAGAATACCAGAAAGACGAAAGCAGGCGTAGGAGAGGAAAGACAAAAAAATGGTGTGAAGAAAGAAAACGACTTCAAACTGCAACCCTTTAAACCTCTTCTAACAAATGTCTGGGTGCATTGCTGCTTCGCGTGAGTCTTGCACAAGACATTTTAGTTCTTTGATATCGATTAATGACTGCAAGGATATAAAAGGAAAGAAAAATGTTGGGGGGGTGGGGAGGGGGTGTTCTTCAACCTACGTAATCCTCCGGGTATTTTTAACTCTTACGAGCCTTCGCCTACATATGAGACATACTTTAAATAACTGTTGATTACTCTCTCCTCTTTACACGATGTAAGGGTCCGAAGACTGTATACTCTTTAAAGAGGTCTGACTCAACACTGTGTGCAACTTTGGCTTGTCATCTACTCACCACCTACTCTGAGGTGCTAATGCTAAACGGTGCTAATTTATCTACACACCTACTCCGAAGTGCTAGTACTAGACACCGTATGGTAAATGTAAAGCAGACAGCCACACGAAGATATCGCTTATCAATATAATTTGTCGACCGCACAATATAGGAATGGGTGTAGTAATACTTTGATCCCCGAGGGGCTAGTACTCAACACGGCGTCCCAAGGAGCTTCCGCCATGTTTAGTAGTACTATAGCACCTCGGGGAGTAGGTGACTCGTAGATAACAAGCCCAAGTGGCACCTAGCGCCTCAGCGGCGTGGTTGGTATGGTATTAGCGTCCCACCTCGGTGGTCGTGGGTTCGATTCTCGGCCATTCCCTTGAGGAGTGAGAGATGTGTATTTCTGGTGATAGAAGTTCACTCTCGACGTGGTTCGGAAGTCACGTAAAGCCGTTGGTCCCGTTGCAGAATAACCACTGGTTCCATGCAACGTAAAAACACCAAACAAACAAACCAAAGTGGCACCTGCTAAACACTGTATGATAAATGTAAAGTAGACGGCCGCACGGAGATATAATTTATTAATTATTGATATGTAATTTGTCGACCACACAGTATAGAAATGGGTGTATATAGTACTTTGATCGCCGAGGGGCTAGTACTAATCACGGTGTCCCAAGGAGTTTGCGCCGTATAGTACCAGTAATCCTGTTTAGTACTATAGTAGATTCACATCACCCGTGCATTTGACGTCTAGCCCAGTCCCTTACGACGCTCCTGATTGGCTGTTGATTAGCCAATCACAGGACTGGAAGCTCTCGGTCTCTTGAGTGTGTTCACATAGGTAAGATGTATGTTCCACTTCTCCTAAGGGATACGTCTTTCACAGGTATCACTCAGGAGAGGTGGAGCATACATCCTACCTATATGAACTCTCGAGAGAGAGAGTCTGAGAGTTTCCAGTCCTGAGATTGGCTTATCAACAGCCAATCAGGAGCGTCGTAAGGGACTGGCCTAGACATCAGATGTACGGTTGATGTGAACCTACTTCAGTACTAATTACGGTGTCCCAGTAATCTTGTTTAGTACTAATACCTTGTAGTAGATGGCGCGTAGGTAACAAGCCAAAATAGCACTGAATCGTTACAAGACATTTATCTAGTCATTCTTCATTGATTAAGGTGGCTTTTGGAGAGAGAGGGGTGGGGATGGGGTTCATTGATAGTTTCTTCATCCATCTTTTCGCAACTTTGTCAGAAATGTGTATAATGTACGAAATAAAGGGTGTCCATAAAGTCCAGCACCATTAAAAGTATTTATTGCTTAGAATGGTACTGGGACTTTATGGACACTGTATTTTAAGCTTAAAAAGAAAATTCCATCAGAGAACACAGCCAGACACTCATAACTTATTTGCGTGAAATGGAAAATTTATGTCCTTTCATATGTATATGCTTTTAAATAGTAAATCCTTTGCTCTTATGCATGTATATTTCTCTATGAAGGTAAGATGCAATGTCTTGCTAGAAGGCAAAAAGAAAGTTATTGCTTCCAATATAATAGACTTGAATATGCTCGCGCTTGTTCGGGTGGTGTCATAAATATACTTAACGTACATTTGTTTCTGGGATAATCAGATTTGTTATACCATAGACACCTCATCCATTCGTGGCTTTGCTTTACAAAGCTAACTAATAGAATTAATAGGCCCCCAAATGTATTTTGATGGAGGTCAGACGTAATCCCTTTAGAGTATTGCTTTGTAATCTCATTTGAGTAGTGCTTTGTAATCTATTTAGATCAGAGCTTTGTAAGATGAGTGACCTGTAAACTAGCGCTCATGTGGGATCATGTTATTGAAGATTATTCTGAGTACCTCGCCAATAAATATTTATGAGGCGCTGAAGACCGTCCAATCATATGGATTTACGAGCACATTAATAAAAATGATAAGCAGCAAAATTACCAGGTAGCCGGGGATCTATATACATGATATATGAAGAGGCAAAATAGACGATGATGTACGAAAACTGATTTGGATATAGTATCAAGTCGATGTAAATGTATGATCAAATGGCCAGGCTCCATTAGGTGTGATTAATCTTTCGCGAGTGTATGATCTTGTCAGCTGAAATGTATGATAAAGATGACATATGTCTGTGATCATGTGTTAAGGGAATAAGTTGCTCTTTTAACCAATGTTTTATTTTATGATGAACGCTTATACCTTTGCCCTGTGGGTTTTGGGAGTTGGGGGATAGCCTGAGAGTACGTTTTCTCTCAGGGTGCCGGGATGGGGAAGGTAATTACCCTCTTTCCAAGCTCCGCCTTTTTTGTTTCCATCCTCCACAGACCCAAACAAGGGGATATCTTGAGAGTGCGTTTTCTCTCAGGGTGCCGGGATGGGGAAGGTAATTACCCTCTTTCCAAAGTCCGCCTTTTTATTTCCGTCCTTCACAGACCCAAACACAAACGAAAATACTCTTGGGGGGCGGCTGGGTTGAGGGTGTGAAGGAATGATATTGGCATCACAAACTCTTCTGGACATGTTCCTAACAGGTCTGCGGATCGCCAAAGAGTGGGATTTGCATTCGGGCATGATGGAAAATAGGTTTTTCCCATTTTTCCCCCAGAGGGAAGCTGTTTCCTCGCGAAATATCTCTTACCCAGAGATACCATCGAGCGCTTTCTCTCTCTCTCTCTCTCTCTCTCTCTTTACCCCGTGCAATAAGATCCATCATACGAAGAGATTCCCGCGGCATAAAAGAAGGAATGAGTTTTGTATTTCTTCTTGCAAGGATCATCTCGGGTTTTCGTGTCGTGTCCTTCAAAGGATCTGTCTGTACTGAGCGTGAAAGCTGTTTTTCGGGTTTTTTTCACCAGAATGATTTATTTACCTCGTGTTGTTTATTAATTTTCCTTTTGATACAAGGCGTGAACCGACCTTCAGCTTACTCAGGACGCACACGAAAATCTATGGTCAAATAGCGCGTTGTTTCACCAACGAAAATTAAAATAAATACGCTTTATTTTATTAGAAATAATTGTTCTGTACCGTTTAACATGGACATTATTTATTTCTTACATTTTCAATCTGATAAATAAATCATAAATATCTTATCCTAAAATTCCTGTATCTTTAACTCAATGCGAACCACCTTTTTCATGCCTTTTCAGGCTTTTCCATTGACCTTTCCTACCCCCCCCAACAAGAACAACAACAATAACAAATTAGTTTGTAGGCTTACTCCCCGAGTAAGCGAAAATACTCAAGATTATTGTTTTTCAATATATTCAACCCTGATGATATTCAGGTTTGTCTGGTCTTATTTCTGGTTTAGCTGCCTTTACAAGCAGACCTCCTCTTTCCTGAATACGCCTCTAGTATAACTGAGTTTATTATGATTTGCCTAAAAACGCGGTTAGGTAAACCTTTGACGTTGCGTTTTACCCTAAATCTAGGGTTAAATGTGTACCGCTGCTTATATCCTATTCTGGGTAATAGCATAATTATACTCTTGTTTTTTTCCATCTGTCCTTCCGCCTGTGGTGTTTTCGTATGGTAACACTGCGTCCCAGGCTTTAAATAGTTACGCTATGAGTAAGTTTTAGGTAAATAAAAGGATATCTGGGTGTACATTTGCAATTGAAAAGTGTTTTAATAATTTACTGTATTCGAATTACACCGTTAATATTCAAAATAGGACATTATTATAATTGTTGAATGTAAGCTGAATGTAACTATCTACAGCCCGGGATGCAGTGTTACCATACGCAAACACCACAGGCGGAAGGACAGATGGAAAAAAACAGAGTATAGTTTAGAGTAATATTTCTTGTTCGTGTTTTGTGTTCTGAATATTTATAGTAGGTGATGATGTTTTTATTGAAACCAAGGCAGTATCATATTGCAGTAATACCTCAGACTGACTCTGTATTTTATTACGTAACGAAGGTTTGGTCAGTGGCATTAATTTATACAACGAGTACAACTATTTTTGATGTATTAAGGTTAATGATTAAGTTACATACAGAAATAACTGGGAATTTTTTCCAGTTCGTGAAAGTGAGATGGACTCTCTCTCTCTCTCTCTCTCTCTCTCTCTCTCTCTCTCTCTCTCTCTCTCTCTCCTCAACATTTGTTGTTGGAGCAAATTCTTTATAGATTCAAATTATGGAGAACTACTTTACTTGAAAAGATGAAAAAAGCAATAGAGTGAAAGTAGTGGACACCGAAGCTGTCAGATCTGGGATTGCTAACAGTCCTCCTCTTTTTTAATTTGGTTGGAGGTTGAAAATCGGTGTTGCTGTAGGTTGACCATGAATTGAATAGTTTCCTCATCTAATTCTTTACGATTTATGATTAACAGAAAACTGTTTTGAAATACCTTGGGTCTGTCAACGGTTACAAAGAAACGAAGAGCAATAGTTGTTTGCTATTTGTTCTTTGATAATTTTTTTTATTTAATCTTTAAGCATCCATGACTTCTTAAGTATGTGTGTGTTTTTCCATAATATCTTGACATTTCAGATTAGACTTCCATTTAGAACAATAGCTCACTGTTGATCCTAAATGGTGACTATTATTGACTTGTCACTCTGTTCGGTAGATTGAACCTTGAGAAAAACGTTAAGAAAATTTTTATATTAATTTTTCCCTGATAAAACATTTTTACGTAAGACCTCTTCAGTTGATCCAACAGTATAGTGGTTAGTGTAGTGGCATGTCACTCAGATATCGCGGGTTCGCGTCTCCCCCAGGGCAATGAAAAATCACTGGCTCTGTATCATAATCAGTTACTTATGTAGTGTAGGGTCTGCGGTGGGAGGTTGAAACCAACGTTCTTTGGAAGCTTGAATTTCAAGTCGATTGCCCTTTTGGTGTGCTTGTTCCATGTGAATAGGTTTCATCTGCTGAAATAATAATAATAATAATAATAATATACCTTAATTTCCCTCATATTATACACCCAGTTTCCGATAACCAAGTTTGGTATTCAAATACTTGCATCCGGAGGCGTTCCATACTTAACCTTGCTTCCCTATTTGCCCTACTGAAATTCCCTATCTATTCCCCCCCCAACCCCCACCCCCACCCCCAATGACGCGCGCGGAGGACATCGTCTCGTGATTGGCAAACACAATGGTTCTTAGTTCATTCTTCCTTTGGTAAATAACAAATGAGTTTTTGACAGCGTCAGAGTATTAATCTGCAAAGGGAACTGGAAATGCGACGTCGACATTCTAATGTGCGACCGTCTCTCTCTCTCTCTCTCTCTCTCTCTCTCTTCTCTCTCTCTCTCTCTCTCTCTCTGTTTCTTGTTCTTTCTCGATCTTATGGTACTTTCCCCTCTTCATTTCCATATGGCCTCTCTCTCCTCTCTTCTCTCTCTCTCTCTCTCTCTCTCTCTCTCTCTCTCTCTCTCTCTCTCTCTGTGCTAGTTCTCCTCCTTTGGTCTTCTATCTTTTCTGTTTATTTTCTCGCTCATTTGGTACTTTCCCCTCTTCATTTCCATATGGCCTCTCTCTCTCTCTCTCTCTCTCTCTCTCTCTCTCTCTCTCTCTCTCACATCATTGGCCATCATGAAACTATAGCTACGAATGCTTCGTTATTCTGTAAAGTGAAGAAAGGTTCATAATACTCAAGTTTCGATCTGTGCGCAGAGAGACCGCTTCCCGGCGGAGCTCATTTGTCTTCGAACGCCATACAATCATTTTCATTTTTATGTCGCTGGAGAGCGTTACGCAAAATGCGAAACGAGAAGGATGCGGTTTTTCGTCCGGGGTTTGTGTGGTCTGGAGACTGAGGTGAACATTAATGCTATTAATGTATTCTGTTAAAATGAGGTTCCTTGTTATTATTATTATTATTATTGTTATTATTATTATTATTACTACTACTACTACTACTACTACTACTGTACAGCAACGACGTGTATAGAGCGCTTTCTAACGCGAACTGTGTGGATAACAGGTCTTGGTGCAATGTATATTCTGTTGAATTGAAGGCCCTCATTATTATTAGAAAGGCCAGTCGTCCGTTCCCCACGAAATTGGGAAGGCCAGGCGTCAGTTCCCCACGAAGTAAGAAAGGTCAACTCTTGCGTAATCTGTTTTCATGAAGGTCCATCTTATCTCCTTGCAAAAAAAAACTTTAAGCTTGTTAACGCACTTCCTTCGGAAATAACTGCATTTTTTTTTAAAGAAAACTCTCTCCAGTAATACAGCATTCACGACATGCATTCCGCAATAAAGGAGTTCATAAATATTCGGAGAGTATAGTTTAGAGTAATATTTCTTGTTCGTGTTTTGTGTTCTGAATATTTATAGTAGGTGATGATGTTTTTATTGAAACCAAGGCAGTATCATATTGCAGTAATACCTCAGACTGACTCTGTATTTTATTACGTAACGAAGGTTTGGTCAGTGGCATTAATTTATACAACGAGTACAACTATTTTTGATGTATTAAGGTTAATGATTAAGTTACATACAGAAATAACTGGGAATTTTTTCCAGTTCGTGAAAGTGAGATGGACTCTCTCTCTCTCTCTCTCTCTCTCTCTCTCTCTCTCTCTCTCTCTCTCTCCTCTCTCTCTCTCTCTCATCCTCACTTTGTTTGTTGTTGGAGCAAATTCTTTATAGATTCAAATTATGGAGAACTACTTTACTTGAAAAGATGAAAAAAGCAATAGAGTGAAAGTAGTGGACACCGAAGCTGTCAGATCTGGGAATACTAACAATCCTCCTCTTTTTTAATTTGGTTGGAGGTTGAAAATCGGTGTTGCTGTTAGGGTGAACATGAATTGAATAGTTTCTTCATCTAATTCTTTACGATTTATGATTAACAGAAAACGGTTTTGAAATACCTTGGGTCTGTCAACGGTTACAAAGAAACGAAGAGCAATAGTTGTTTGCCATTTGTTCTTAGATCATTTTTTTTTATTTAATCTTTTAAGTATCCATGACTTCTTAAGTATGTGTGTGTTTTTCCATAATATCTTGACATTTCAGATTAGACTTCCATTTAGAACAATGGCTTACTGTTGATCCTTGTCACTCTGTTCGGTAGATTGAACCTTGAGAAAAACATTAAGAAAATTTTAATATTAATTTTTCCCTGATAAAACATTTTTACGTAAGACCTCTTCAGTTGATCCAACAGTATAGTGGTTAGTGTAGTGGCATTTCACTCAGATATCGCGGGTTCGCGTCTCCCCCAGGGCAATGAAAAATCACTGGCTCTGTATCATAATCAGTTACTTATGTAGTGTAGGGTCTGCGGTGGGAGGTTGAAACCAACGTTCTTTGGAAGCTTGAATTTCAAGTCAATTGCCCTTTTGGTGTGCTTGTTCTATGTGAATAGGTTTCATCTGCTGAAATAACAATAATAACAATTTCCCGCATTTTATACACCCAGTTTCCGAAAACCAAGTCTGGTATTCAAATACATGCATCCGGAGGCGTTCCATACTTAACCTTGCTTCCCTATTTGCCCTACTGAAATTCCCTATCTATCACCTCCACCCCCAATGACGCGCAGCGGGACACATCGTCTCGTGATTGGCAAAGACAATTTTTCTTAGTTCATTCTTCCTTTGGTAAATAACAAATGAGTTTTTGACAGCGTCGGAGTTTAATCTGAAAGGGAACTGGAAATGCGACGTTGACACTAATGTGCAACCCTCTTTCTCTCTCTCTCTCTCTCTCTCTCTCTCTCTCTCTCTCTGTTTCTTGTTCTTATCGCTCTTATGGTACTTTCGCCTCTTCATTTCCATATGGCCTCTCTCTCTCTCTCTCTCTCTCTCTCTCTCTCTCTCTCTCTTTGCGCTTGTTGTCCTTGTGTCTTCTATCGATTTATCTTCTCACTCCTTTGGTACTCTCTCTCTCTCTCTCTCATCTCGCTCTCTCTCTCTGTGCTAGTTCTCCTCCTTTGGTCTTCTCTCTTTTCTGTTTAATTTTCTCGCTCATTGGGTACTTTCCCCTCTTCATTTCCATATGGCCTCTCTCTCTCTCTCTCTCTCTCTCTCTCATCATTTGGCCATCATGAAACTATAGCTACGAATGCTTCGTTATTCTCCAAGGTGAAGAAAGGTTCATAATACTCGAGTTTCGATTCGGTGCGCAGAGAAACCGCTTCCCGGAGCTCATTTGTCTTCGGAACGCCATACAATCATTTTCATTTTATGTCGCTGGAGAGCGTTAACGCAAAATGCGAACATGAAGGATGCGGTTTTTCGTCCGGGGTTTGTGTAGGCTGGAGACTGAGGGTGAACATTAATGCTATAAATGTATTCTGTTAAAATGAGGTTCCTTGTTATTATTATTATTATTATTATTATTATTATTATTATTATTATTATTATTATAAAGCAACGACGTGTATAGAACGCTTTCTAACGCGAACTGTGTGGACAACAGATCTTGGTGCAATGTATTCTGTAGAAATGAAGGCCCATATTATTATTAGAAAGGCCAGTGGCCGTCCCGCCCCACGAAATGGGAAAGGCCAGTCGTCCCGTTTCCCAAAAAATGGAAAGGCCAGTCGTCCGTCCCCACGAAATTGGAAAAGCCAGCCGTCCGTTCCCCACGAAATTGGGAAAGCCAGTCGGTCCGTTTTCCCCACAAAATTGGAAAGGCCAGTCGTTCCGTTCCCACGAAATTATAAAGGCCAGTCGTCCGTTCCCCACGAAAATTGGAAAGGCCAGCCGTCCATCCCCACGAAATGGGAAAGCCAGTCCGTCCGTTCCCCACGAAATTGGAAAGGCAGTCGTCCGTTCCCACGAAATTAGAAAAGGCCAGCCGTCCGTTCCCACGAAATTGGAAAACCAGGCCAGTCATCTGTTCCCCACGAAATTGGAAGGTCCAGTCATCCGTTCCCCACGAAATTGGAAAGGCCAGTCGTCCGTTCCCCACGAAATTGGGAAAGGCCAGTCATCTGTTTCCCACGAAAAATTGGAAAGGCCCAGTCCCGTCCGTTCCCCACGAAATTGGAAAGGCCAGTCATCCGTTCCCCACGAAATTGGGAAGGCAGTCATATTTCCGTTCCCACGAAATTGGAAAGGCCAGTCATCCCCCGTTTTTTTTCCCCACGAAATTGGAAAAGGCCTAGTCATCCGTTCCCACGAAATTGGGAAGGCCAGTCGTCCGTTCCCCACGAAATTGGAAAGGCCAGTCATCCGTTCCCCACGAAATTGGAAAGGCCAGTCGTCGTTCCCCACGAAATTGGAAAGGCCAGTCATCCGTTCCCCACGAAAATTGGAAAGGCCAGTCATCCGTTCCCACGAAATTGGAAAGGCCAGTCATCCGTTCCCCCACGAAATTGGGAAGGCCAGTCGTCCGTTCCCCCCACGAAATTAGAAAGGCCAGTCATCCGTTCCCCTTACGAATTAGAAAGGCCAGTCGTCTGTTCCCACGAAATTGGAAAGCCAGTCATCCGTTCCCCACGAAATTGGGAAGGCCCAGTCGTCCGTTCCCCACGAAATAGAAGCCAGTCGTCCCGTTCCCCACGAAATTGGAAAGGCCAGCCGTCCGTTCCCCACGAAATTGGGGAAAGCCAGTCGTCCCGTTCCCTTCACGAAATTGGAAAGGCCAGCGTCCGTTCCCCCACGAAATTAGAAAGGCCAGTCGTCCGTTCCCCACGAAATTAGAAAAGGCCAGTCGTCCGTTTTCCCCACGAAATTGGAAAAGGCCAGTCATCTGTTCCCCACGAAATTGGAAAGGCCATTGCATCCCGTTCCCCACGAAATTGGAAAGGCCAGTCCTTCCGTTCGCCCAAACACAAAATTGGGAAGGCCAGGCATCCGTTCCCACGAAATTGGGAAAGGCCAGTCCCATCTGTTCCCCACGAAATTGGAAAGGCTAGTCATCCGTTCCCACGAAATGGGAAGGCCAGTCGTCCGTTCCCACGAAATTAGAAAGGCCAGTCATCGTTCCCCACGAAAATTAGAAAGGCCAGTCGTCTGTTCCCCACGAAAAATTGGAAAGGCCAGTCATGCCGTTCCCCACGAAATTGGAAAGGGCCAGTCGTCCGTTCCCCCACGAAATTGAAAGGCCAGTCATCCGTTTCCCCCACGAAATTGGAAGGCCAGTCGTTCCGTTCCACGAAATTGGAAAGGCCCAGTCCAATCCGTTCCCACGAAATTAGAAAGGCCAGTCGTCTGTTCCCCACGAAATGGAAAGGCCAGTCATACCGTTCCCCACGAAATTGGGAAAGGCCAGTCGTCGTCCCAAACGAAATTAGAAAGGGCCAGTCATCCGTTCCCCACGAAATTGGAAAAAGGGGCCATTCATCCGTTCCCCTCGGAAATTGGAAAGGCCAGTCATCCGTCCCACAAAAGAAATTGGAAAAGGCCAGTCATCCGTTCCCCACGAAATTGGGAAGGCCAGTCGTCCGTTCCCCACGAAATTAGAAAGGCCAGTCGTCCGTTCCCCACGAAATTGGAAAGGCCAGTCGTCTGTTCCCCACGAAATTGGAAAGGCCAGTCATCCGTTCCCCACGAAATTGGAAAGGCCAGTCGTCCGTTCCCCACGAAATTGGAAAGGCCAGTCATCCGTTCCCCACGAAATTGGAAAGGCCAGTCGTCCGTTCCCCACGAAATTGGAAAGGCCAGTCATCCGTTCCCCACGAAATTGGAAAGGCCAGTCATCGTTCCCCCCACGAAATTGGGAGGCAGTCATCCGTTCCCCACGAAATTGGAAAGGCCAGTTCCATCCCGTCCCACGAAATTGGGAAGGCCAGTCATCCGTTCCCCACGAAATTGGAAAGGCCAGTCATCCGTTCCCCACGAAATTGGAAAGGCCAGTCATCCGTTCCCCACGAAATTGGGAAGGCCAGTCGTCCGTTCCCCACGAAATTAGAAAGGCCAGTCGTCTGTTCCCCACGAAATTGGAAAGGCCAGTCGTCCGTTCCCCACGAAATTAGAAAGGCCAGTCATCCGTTCCCCACGAAATTGGAAAGGCCAGTCGTCCGTTCCCCACGAAATTGGAAAGGCCAGCCGTCCGTTCCCCACGAAATTGGAAAGGCCAGTCGTCCGTTCCCCACGAAATTGGAAAGGCCAGTCGTCCGTTCCCCACGAAATTTGAAAGGCCAGTCGTCCGTTCCCCACGAAATTAGAAAGGCCAGTCGTCCGTTCCCCACGAAATTGGAAAGGCCAGTCATCCGTTCCCCACGAAATTGGAAAGGCCAGTCATCCGTTCCCCACGAAATTGGAAAGGCCAGTCGTCCGTTCCCCACGAAATTGGGAAGGCCAGTCATCCGTTCCCCACGAAATTGGAAAGGCCAGTCATCGTTCCCCACGAAATTGAAAGGCTTAGTCATCCGTTTCCCCCACGAAATTGGGAAGGCCAGTCGTCCGTTCCCCCCCCCCCCCAGCGAAATTAGAAAGGCCAGTCATCCGTTCCCCACGAAATTAGAAAGGCCAGTCGTCCTGTCCCCACGAAATTGGAAAGGCCAGTCATCCGTTCCCCACGAAATTGGAAAGGCCAGCGTCCGTTCCCACGAAATTGGAAAGGCCAGTCCATCCGTTCCCCCACGAAATTGGGAGGGCCAGTCGTCCGAAAATTCCACACCCCACGAAATGAAAGGCCACGGTCACATCCGTTCATCGAAATTAGAAAGGGGCCAGTCGTCTGTCCCCACAAACCCGTACCTTAAAAGGCCAGTCTCCGTTCCCCACGAAATTGAAAGGCCATCATCCGTTCCCCACGAAATTGGAAGGCCAGCATCCGTTCCCCCAAATTGGAAAAAGGCCAGTTCATCCGTTCCCCAAACAAAATTGGAAAGGCCAGGTCATCCGTTCACGAAATTGGGAAAGGCCAGTCGTCCCCCGTTCCCCACGAAATTGAAAGGCCAGTCGTCCTCCCCACGAAATTAAAGGCCACCATGTCAAAGTTCCATCATCCCCAAAATTGGAAAGGCGGCAGACGTCCGTTCCCCACGAAATTAGCCAGTCGTCCTTCCCCACGAAATTGAAAGGCCCAGTGTCGTTCCCCACGAAATTGGAAGGCCGTCCCCATCGTTTCCCCACGAAATTGGGAAAGGCCAGTCATCCGTTCCCACGAAAATTGGAAAGGCCAGTCATCCGCGTTCCCACGAAATTGGAAAGGCCAGTCATCCGTTCACGAAATGGAAAGGTCATCCGTTATCCGTCCTCACGAAATTGGAAAGGCCAGTCATCTGTTCCCCACGAAATTGGAAAGGCCCAGTCATCCGTTCCCCACGAAATGGGGAAGGCCAGCGTCGTTCCCCACGAAATTAGAAAGGCCAGTCTCTGTCCACGAATTGGAAAGGCCCAGTCGTCCGTTCCCCACGAAATTGGAAAGGCCAGTCATCCCGTTCCCCACGAAATTAGAAAGGCCAGTCGCGTTCCCCACGAAATTGGAAAGGCCAGCCGTCGTTTTTCCAGGAAATTGGGAAGGCCAGTTCGTACCTTTCCCCACGAAATTGGAAAGGCCAGTCGTCCGTTCCCCACAAGAAAATTTGAAACCGACGCCGTTCCCCACGAAATTGGAAAGGCCAGTCGTCCGTTCCCCACGAAATTTGAAAGGCCAGTCGTCCGTTCCCCACGAAATTGGAAAGGCCAGTCGTCCGTTCCCCACGAAATTTGAAAGGCCAGACGTCCGTTCCCAACGAAATATGAAAGGCCAGTCGTCCGTTCCCCACGAAATTGGAAAGGCCAGTCGTCCGTTCCCCACGAAATTGGAAAGGCCAGTCGTCCGTTCCCCACGAAATTGGAAAGGCCAGTCGTCCGTTCCCCACAACGAATGAACAAAGGTCAACGTTCGTAATCTGTTTTCATGAAGGTCCATCTTATCTCCTTGCAAAAAAAAAAACTTTAAGATTGTTAACGCACTTTCTTCGTAAATAACTGCATTTTTTTTTTTTCAAAGAAAACTTTCTCCAGTAATACAGCATTCACGACATGCATTCCGCAATAAAGGAGTTCATAAATATTCGGAGGAAGCACGGAACGCATATCCTTTGAGCTATCGGAGCTTCCCTCACTGCCACAAGTACTTCTGGAAATGGGATGTGGAGAAGAAAAGGAAGGCCTGGCATCTCTTCGCATTTTCTCCTCCCCAGTTCTCCTCTGCGATAATTCACTCGCGTCCTCCTCCCCCATCCACCGTTACCTACAACCGGCGCTCTTTGTGTCGTGACATATAAAAACATCAAACCATTTTCCTTCCTCGGACGAGGAGAATGATAAGCGCGAGTTTCAAAGAGCTGTCCGCAGATGCTTGATCTTCTCTCATAATAATAATGTTCCTATTACAAGGACACGTTACAGGGGAACTTGATATTCCCAGCGGGATGTTCTAGATAATTCTCTATAGAAGAGGTCGGCGACCTTTTGGAGAGAGAGAGAGAGGCAATGGGAGTGTCTCGGAGAAGGGCCATGATATCAAAGGTACTATAAATATAAATCTTGACCTCAGACTGCCCTGTCCAGAAGGCAGCCTTTGTCTGGAGGTTTCAAGAAATAAAAAAAGAAATTAATGTAATATTATTTAAAGGGTTCCTTATTTTACAGCAGGAATATCAGGATACAACTAATGCAATCCTCAAAAGATGCAAATTCCTAAATTCAAACAGGTGGTTACCGATCCCTGCCCTGTAGGATGTTAAGGAGTAAGACATTGCTCTGAGCGATGTAAAGGACTTCATCTCAGATGTACAGTACAAGGATATCTGACTCAGGTGTAACGACCGCTGGCCTCTCTAGTTTCGGGGGTGGAGGGGGAGGTCAGGCTGGGATACAAATCCGTGTTTAGGATTTGATAGGCCTCTTATTAGGTTTGATGTAGTTTTCGGTCTTTGTGGAGTAGATTATTGTCGTAGGAATATAGTTATCGACAATTTTTTCAGTGTACCTTATGTGAAAGTTGGAGTGAGGCTGAAGATTATTTTGAATATGAATAAAAATCGTTAAGTAAGTAGTTTGATATATATATATATATATATATATATATATAATATATATTATATATATATATATATGTGTGTGTGTGTGTGTGTGTGTGTGTGTGTGTGTGTGTGTGTGTGTGTAGATATATACATATGCATAGTAACTGGTAATCTTCTTAGGCACGAATATATAGTAACTTTCAGTTGTGTTCCACATAGGAAAATGAAAAAAAGGTATATCTCAGAAATGCCCAACAGTTTCGTCCTCCAATGGACCCTCTTCTTGGAGCGTTTATTAAGGAAACGCTCCAAGAAGAGGTCCATTGGAGGACGAAACTGTTGGGCATTTTCTGAGATATACCTTTTTTCATTTTCCTATGTGGAATACAACTGAAATACATATGCATATATATACAATAATCTGCTTTCACAGCAATTTTTTTCAGTCATGATAATCAACACCCCTTCGTACATCGAAAACGCCGACAATAATCCTTGGTTTTGGTATTGGCTCGACTTTCACATTGGAAACGCAGAAAAAAAAAACACAGTAAATACTTACATCTTTATAACAAAGGGAAAGTGGACCGAATGCCATACAAACCTAATAAGAGACCTATGAAAATCTTAATCGTGAATTTGTATTCCAGCAGCCTGGCCGCTTCCCATGAAACTAGAAAGGCCAGCAGCCGTTACATCAAAGAGACAGATATCCTTGTAGAAGTGAGGGAGGGGAATCCAGCGTAGATGAAGTCCTTTACATCCTCCTGAGCAATGCCCCGGTCTTAATATCCCACAGGGAATTGTCTTGAACATCCCGCTGGGAATACTAAGTAACGTTGTAATATCTCCTTGAACGGACAATAGCATTATGTGGACGGCTCTTTGAAACTGAGGCTTATCATTTCCCTAGATCCGGGACAAGAAAAAGTTTTTTTTTTTTCCTACAACCACACAAAGAGGGCCAGTAGCAGAGACGAAGGAATACATACATACATACAACTGCCGAGGTATTATTGATGGAAAAATATTGCATAAGACATCCTCGACTGTCTTTCTGACTTCTTTATATCAGTCTGTCTGTATTATCTGTGTCCTCGCGAAGGTCTGTCCTTCTGCTCGCCAGTTCTGTTTGTGTCTGGTCTGTGCATCTCTGACTTCGAGAAGGTCTGGTAGTTCTTTCTGTTAGTCGGCTGGTCTTCTCTATCTGTGTCTTTGTGAAGGTCTGTCTTTTTGCCTGTCAGTTTTGTCTCTCTCTCTCTCTCTCTCTCTTCTCTCTCTCTGCTGGCTGGTCTGTCTCTAGCCTTGCGAAGTCAGTTTTCTCTCTCTCTCTCTCTCTCTCTCTCTCTCTCTCTCTCTCTCTCTCTGTCTGTCTGTGTCGCCTGCGAAGTTTCCTTTCTTCGTTATTTCTCGTGAGTTTCTTTCTATTCACTTCAGTTTCTCTGTCTTTCTGTGTTCTACGTCTGTCTTTCTGCCTGTCAGTTCTGTCTGCCTGTGCCTGTTTATCTGCTTGTGTATAGATAGCCTAGTGAAGAGGTACAGAACAAGGTTGAGTGTCCAAGCAGAGCGACCTTAGTGTTTCCCTGCTTCTAAAACAGCCTGAGAACAAAAAAAAGTCCCAGTAAGAGATAAGATTTAATGCCTCTTTCCAGGTGATGATTTCTCTTATATGACTTTAAAAGTTCGTTTTTCCTCTCTTACTTTAAGATGATAACGTCTTCATTGTTCGTTAATGGAATCTGAAGTCTGTTTATGTCTTGTATAAATACACTTGTTTTATATTTTTTGCTTATTTCAAATGAAAAGAGGAGGAATTTTATATAGTATTCAGAATTGTATTTAGGAATTTAATGCGGTATTTATATTTATTGCTTATTACTAATAGAATCTCAAGTCGGTTTATCTTTGTATACGTAGAGGTTTGATATTTTTTCTTTTTTTACATGCAATATTGAGCAATATTATATAGTATTAAGAATTTTATTTAGAAATTATATGTGGCATTTATATTTAATGCTTACCAGTGGAGGAATTTGATGTGGATATTTAGAATTTTGTTCATGAATTTTATTGGTAATTGTATCTAATGATTGTTAATGGCTGAAGTCGCCTTATAGCTAGTATGTAGACTGCTTGATATTTTTTGCTTATTTTAAATGAAAAGTGGAGGAATTGTATGAGGTTCTTAGCGTTTGATATAGGAATTTTATGTGGTATTTATATTTAAGGGCATTTAGTTAAAGAGAAATCGTATTTACCATGAAGACAACTACAATTCCCATGTGTCTAGACAATCAATCAATCAATTAGTTCCTATGTGGTGTACAGATAAAGAAAGCAAGTTCAAGGAAGAAGGGTGAGGCTTAAGTACAAGGGAAGCAATAGACTATTTCTGTCACCTAAAAGAAGGAAGGCTATAGAATTCAGGAAAAAACAGAGACAGAAGAAAATGTCAAAGATTCAAGAATTCGTGATTTTTGCGAGACATTGTTTTTTTTTTTTTTTTCTTTCTTTTAAAGAATCGTTCCGAAGTCTTTGTAATAGGTATGGCGTGCTCTCTCTCTCTCTCTCTTCTCTCTCTCTCTCTCTCTCATTTTATTATAAAAGACCGTTATGAAGTCTTGTTAATACCTAAGGTGTTCTCTCTCTCTCTCTCTCTCTCTCTCTCTCTCTCTCTCTCTCAGCTCAAGAGATAAATACTGTATTTACGATGCAAGAGGATATTGCAGATACGGAGAAAATTGCAGATTCAGACACAAAATGAATAATTATGAAGGAAGATCAAATATTATGGAAAAGTTGGATTTTTTAATGTCAGAATTTCTGGAAATGAAGAAAAAAACAACATACCAAATCAGAAAAGAGACGTGGGAAAATCCTTATTATTACCCATATTAAATGAAGGAGAAAACACGCAAACCATCATAGTGATGAATGCGCAGGGTTTAGTTACGAGTAACTCAAAAAGAAAATAGAGTACTTAGAGAACTAAGCCAAATTGAAAAGAAAATAGATATAATGAATAAGTGAAACCTGGTATTCCCAAGAGACTGGGGAATGACGATCAAATAAAAGGGGTTCCAAACGTATAGATCAGATAGAAAAAATAGGAATCAAGGGGAACCGCAATATATGGGAAAGACAAAAAACAACGGAAAATATATGAGAAATATAGTAACTCAGAATGTGAATTAATAGCGGTAGAATTTGAATCTGAAAAATTAATGAACATAGCAATATATAGACCCCCTAATACTAAAGAGTTTGACACAATAATAGAAAAATTGGATGATACTAGCAAACTTACCCATCTACGACGGGTGCAGAAGTGAAAAATTTATATGTACTACTTGTTCAGCAATATTAAAATAATTGGCGATTTTTTATACATACCTACTACATAACCTCTTTGTACACAATATTATCAGTTTGTCCACAACTTAATTTCAAGTTGGCAGAGTCAGTTGCTCTGCTCATCGCCACAATACAGTTGGCCATGCGTGAACATGGGTGACGGCAGAAAGAAACAGGAAAAACAACACGATCCAAAGTCTGGCCATGCGACTTGTTTGCAGTGAATGAGAAGGTCCAAGGTTGGTCCTGGGAAACTGGGAAACTGCCTGGCCGGCCGTAACTGGAACGGAAAAAGCCTGGTTTTTGTTCCTCGAAGGCGCATCAGAGGAATCCCTTCGGGGGATGGAACAACGTTTCGTTTTCCGGTGGTGGAGGGCCCAAAATTGCTATCAGTGCAATGCTTCGAATGAACGTGGGGAGTTTCCATTCCGTCGCAATGGTCCATTGGCAGGATCTGAAAGTTCCAAAAAGC
This sequence comes from Macrobrachium nipponense, assembly GCF_015104395.2. Lineage (NCBI taxonomy): Eukaryota > Metazoa > Arthropoda > Malacostraca > Decapoda > Palaemonidae > Macrobrachium > Macrobrachium nipponense. The sequence goes on along the minus strand of NC_087211.1, from coordinate 66,821,585 downwards.
ACATGTTACCAGGGCAGTTACTTCTTCCAACGGTTATTTTGTGCACACTTGGCAACAGTCCCCAATGGATTTTCAAGTTCATTTCAAAAAACACTCTTTGCAGATATTGATGATAATTTTTCATACCTCATATTAGTCCGTCCGGCCTGGAAATACTTTGCGAACTTTCTCCTTCTCCGGGGAAAGTTGTACAGAAACTTAATGTATGAAAATTCGTCTAAAGTAACTAACCGTCTACGGGAACTAACCAGCCTCGTTTCTTCAACCAGCTAGAAACAGCTCCGTTTCTTCCAGGGCAACTCCCTTCTCACCCCCTCGGTACCCCCCTCACCTACAAAGGATTGGGGCCCTATGGTTGGATGAAACCCCGGCCATTATTAAAACCCTATCCGTTAGGGCGTTCCCCACCACCATAACCATCGCCAAGTTTGTCATGACCCTCAGCTGGAATAAGCTGTTTGGCCGTGATTGAATGAACAGACATACAGACTTTCCTTTCTTATCGTAGACTGGGAAAGAAGACGAAATAGGAGATTGGGTTGTTATTGTTTATTTTCCATACATATAAAAAAAGGAGAGGTAATAGAAGTGCACGAGGACATGAGGCAATTCTAAAGACTGATGGGATCATGCTACTAGAATACAGCATTGTCAACAAAATAAATCAACCTGGCCCAACAAGAAAGGAAAATATTTCTCCAGACCTAGTCAATTTTTTTTTGTGAACGGGAGGTGAATTATGTTTAAGAAATAAGCCTTTAGTTTATAATGCCGAGTAATTTCATACGACATAAATGTCATAGAATTAAAAACAAGATCCCAATTCCAAAAAGCAAGGTGAAAAACAGATGATAACGCAAAGAAATGAAAAAGGGTTGAGGATATGGATATCGAAATAAACAAATTCTACAGTAAATTGATTAAAATGCGTAAAAATCAGGAAACTCAAAATAAATGAACGAATTAAACAAAGATTCGGGCGGATAACATTTTCGTCAAGTGATGATATGAAGGGTCGAAATACGCGGAGATATTATATAAAATAGTAGAGAAAATAGTGGATAATATATACCGAAGAAGAAAATTAAACATCAGTCAAGCATACCAAGAGACAGAAGGATCTTGTTCCAGAAAATCAGAAAGTGGAAAAAAAGTCTTGCAAAAGAAAAAAATACATGGAAAGGGATCGAACTAAAAAGTAAGAGAGAAAATGCAGAACAAAAGATTATACAATCAAAAGAAAATGAAAAACGGGACTTGGAAGAAAAAACCCTAGTAAATATCCAGCAAAACCCCAAAACTATTGTACTCGCATGCAAAAAAGATGAATAAAAGAAGATTAGAAATAGGCCCTCTAAGAATTGAAGGGAGATTAACGAATGAAAAAAAGGAAATATGCAACATATTGGCAGAACGATATAAGAGAGCATTCACCCCTAGAATTGATAATGAAGATAATGATATAGAAGTAAGGGATGAAAATTGTGAATATTTAGCAGACATAGATATTAATGAAGCTGATATTGTGCAGGCTATTAATGAAATTAAAAATGGAGTTGAAGCAGGGCCTGATGGTGTCCCTGCTATTTTGTTAAAGAAAGTAGTTCATTCTATCACAAAGCCACTTGCAATATTATTAAGACAAAGTGTAGATACAGGCAAGATTTATGATGAGCACAAATTAGCATATATTACCCCTACTTTCAAAAGTGGATCAAGACTAGAGGCAAGTAATTATAGGCCTGTGAGTCTAACATCACATATTATGAAAGTGTATGATAGGGTAATGAAGAAAAATATTATGAAACATTTAATAAAAAATAATTTGGGCATTGTCAAACCGACCTCGGAGAGGTCGACGGAAGAAGGGAAAAGGGCGTCGAGGTTTTCCAAAACCTTATGAGAGCCAATAGCCTCTCTGCACTAGTGCCTGGCACAGTGCCACCCTCTTAAAGAGAGTTCTGACCCTCTCCAGCCAGAAGAGAGTGCCAGACTCTGCTACTTCTACTCCTTTCTGACCCTTTCGTAACTTTCTTTCTTTTCCTTTTGTATTGTCTGTGTCTTATCTTCCTTGGTTTCCTTTCTTCATATTTACTGCCTTTTGGCATTGCTGTATATTGTATGCTCTGCTTACAATATACAGGCTAAAATTTACAATAAATTTTCAAGGGATACTACCGCTTAGGGTACAAGTCCACACCTGACAGGTGTCAGGGAGGCGGGGTTGAACATCTCATTACCACTACTGGCCCCTTTACTGTGTTTACAAATATATTAATCCTATTTTTCATATATCTCTACAGCCTACTTAAAATTTAAACAGTTTACAAATTTCTTTTGATATTAAAGGATCAAGTTTATACATTCCTTGACTGATGTTCATATTATTGTTGTAACTTTCTTTTATAAAACTAGATTCAATGATGTTCCTTTCCAATACATTATTAGAACACACCAGCTTTTTTTCCCCTTCCCAGTTAATAGCATGATTGTTCTCACTAACATGTACAAATATTATATCTGTGTTTACAAATATTATATTTGTAAACACAGTAAAGGGGCCAGTAGTGGTAATGAGATGTTCAACCCCACCCCGCCTCCCTGACACCTGTCAGGTGTGGGACTTGTACCCTAAGCGGTAGTATCCCTTGAGAAGTTATTGTAAATTTTAGCCTAATGATTTTTGAAAGACACTCCTACCTTGACACCTGCCTGTGGGTGGATCTGCAGTCTCAAACGGTTGTGTGTATGTTCGTCAGTACTGTCTTTTTAGTATATATACTCGTGAATTCTGATACTATGTATCAGTCGTTTGTCAATGGCTTGAAAATAAAGACCGAAACCGGTCAGGACCTACACCCTGTCTCTTATTTTTCACCTGTGGATGATATGTGATATATATATATATATATATATATATATATATGTGTATATATATATATAGTATGTATGTATATATATATTCATACATACATATATATATTATACATATATATATATATATATATATATATATATATATATATATATATATATATATATATATATATATATACAGAGAGAGAAAGAGAGATGCAGGATATGTCGTAATATAGTACAAGAAAACAGAAGCAAAACTGCTTCCATAAATAAATATGGTGAATGTAATCATGTGTCAACTGATTTTCCGACTCCACCTGCTCCTCTTATATTCCCCGAGGCTTTTGGGGGGACGGGACCCAAAATCAGGTTCCTAATCAGATCGACCTGGCCTTGTTCTTAGCCAAGGACAACGTCCAGCTCTTCTTCTCTACATGACCTGGAGAATTAAATAGCATCCTCGACTATATTGACAGTCGAGTTTACGAATTCAGTGCCTCAAATGAAAAGGAATTTTATGTGTTTTATAACTCCATTTTTAGGAAACCCTCGATTTTACTTTTTGGATAATTGGAAACATTGGCATACCTTCTATTAAATTGCCAGACATATGACTGTTTCTGTTATAGATTTTACCTCTCTCTCTCTCTCTCTCTGTTCCGATGCCCAAAATGATAAATGCTATGATTTACTTAATAGAGTAGGTGCCATTAGATTGTTAGATGCTATTTCCTCTGTATGCTTAGATAACTTTGTTTTTTCCAACTGGAAAGCTGTCAAATCAAATTTATGTAGTTTTAACAATGATATTCTCAGACCTAATACTATGGAAGATGTAAGTACAGGATTGTTGGCAAATCGAGTGAAAAGGGGAAGAAATATAACGAGGCCCCAACAGAATAAAAACAAGTACTTTAGGAACGAGAACCTCTCTCGAGTGGGATATGCCAATTCTCAAACGTGTTCTAGATATAATAATGATAGTAATGGCTCAGGCTATACTTATAGAAATAACAAAATTGACAACTATAGTAATCATCTTAATACTAGAGGTAATAGATATGGCTGCTATAATTGCGGTGAATTCAATCACCAACAATCGAACTGCAGATTTGATCATAAACTAAGATGTAACGTATGTTATGAATTTGGTCACAAAAGTAGATTATGTGAACAAAACCCCAACTACTAGGATCTTGGCCATGAAGATGGTGCCGACAGGAAGACTTCTCCTAGATTCAGTGATATGTTAACGGTAGTCCACATCAATGCCCAATCCTTGTTGAGTCATAAACTTGAAATAGAACTTATGTTAACGAACAAAACATTGATATTCTATGTGTTAGCGAAACATGGTTATACACTAATATAAGTGACGCATTTATAAATATTCCCCTCTGTATGATGTCTATACCGTCAGGATCGAGGTCGGGGTGGTAGGGGTATGTATATTTGTCAGAAACTATTTGAAAGTCATCGAAATGAATTTAACGATCGAAAAATGTGAGGGTGTAGGAGACTAAGTGGATCTCGATTCATATCGCAAGTTTCCTTCTGTTATTGTAGGATTCGTATATCGCCATCCCAAAGCACCGGCAACCTCTTTTTGATTATATCTCCGATATTTTTATTATTTTACGAATAAGCATATATTTATTTATATGGGGATTTTAATGATGATCTGCTAAAGACCGAGAATAAAAACGTCTAAACTAATTAAAAAACTAAATTTTCGATCAGATAGTAAACAAACCTACTAGAATTACTCCTACATCAGCATCTTTAATTGATCTCGTCATAACAAAGGTGCTAAACGTGTGATCAACAAATATTGAGTATTATACCCGAAGGCTTGGGTGGGCAGAATCAACTAGGACAGTTCCGTTAACTCCATCTGAATATTCTGTAACGCCAAAAAAGAAAACCTTTCATTCTAAAAAACGTTTTTAGATGTTTTGCAAAACTTAGTTCATCCCAGGGACCTTTCTTTGTGATCTCCACTGGAACGAAATAACGTAAAATATTAAATTAAATGGTAATTTTAAATATACTGACAATGTCAAAAAACCAAGTTGGAACTTTAAACGGACGTCCCTTACATCGTGTCTGGAAACTTTTTGTTGCTCCGGTTTGGAACGAAAGAAATCGTTTCGTCCCCCTATTAATAGGGTGCGGGGCCCTGGATAAACAGTATTGAAATAAAGCGAAGATATGAAAAGAAAGAGACAGGACTGAAAAGGTGAGTTAAAAAATCAAACTTTTAAACATCTCTCTGAGATAAAAACATAAAGACCCTTGAAGAAGAGTGTAAATTCAAAGTTAGCGGGAAGCTGGTTAAGCAGTAATTACAAACACGCGAACTAATCAAAAGAAAGCTAAATGGCAATGTTTCTGCTACGTGGAATTTTAAAATAACAAAAAATTATGCTATTTGAATGGACAACAAAAACAGATAGGAGCTCTTATGCTATTCAAGCCAGCCAGTAACTGATGTACACTCTAACGGGCTGAAAAATTCAATTGATTTTTTTTCGCTGAGGTCGGGAAAAAAACTTTTCGAAAAAACCCAAGATGGAAATTAGGAAAATGCAATTCTCTACTCGAAAACAGTACATAATTATTTCAGTTAGAGAATTAAGATTAGTTTTTAAAGCCCTACTTCCTGTTGCTTGTAATACTGTCATCTTAAGTTCTAAAAAATTTCTTAAAAACACAAATGGCTTTGGCCTTTGGATCTGACGGGATTAGCTTGCGTTTCATTGGGCGGGATGGGTTTTATATTATTATTGCCTTTTACATTACAGTTATAATTAACCAATCCCATAGCCACTGAAACAGTAACTCCGGAGTTTATGGAAAAATCCCCCCCAAATTCCCCGTCATTCCTTTTTTGTTTTTAAGAGTGGTGATATGGAAGACGTCTCTGAAGGTATCGTCCTATATCTTTTGCTACCGGTTAATTGTCCAAAAGTTTCCTGGAAAAAATAATTTGCTATTCTAATTAAACTGATTTTCTAGAGACGAAATGGTCTAATCTCACAAAGTCAAACACGGTAGCTTCAGACCAAAATTGTCAACTGAAACGGCTCTTTTAAAAAATGTTCAGATAGGATTTATTGTAACATGGATAATAAAAGAAGTCTCCCTACTACCCCTTTTCCTTTTACTTGAACCTCTCAAAAGCCTTCGACAGCCGTGAATCATAATATATTATTTGATATGGTACGTCACTAGGTATAGATTCCACTCTGGTTTTGAATTGAATTCCTACATAACAGGATCCCAGTCAGTTATAATGGGGTCCAAACTGTGTCTTCCCCAAAAAACTGAAGAGTTTGGTGGTGTTGCCCCATGGGCCTCTAATACTTGGCCCTATACTCTTTTTAATTATCTGTCCAATGATCTGGTAAAATACTACCCGGCCTGTTTCGTCATCCGCGTAAATGGCCGACGACACCACTAGATCTTAATTGTTGGAAATGTAAAATTTAAATGAAATAGACGAAGTAATTCAATAGGGTCAGAATACATAACTAAAAGAAGGGCCTCAATACTGCTTCTTAACTAATTGGTTTTGGCTTTCTTAATTGATAAAAAAAACCAACAATTCATTTTGTAATAGGTTCCCGACAATATAATATCAGAAACATTGGGGAGACAATGTGAAAATAAGTTTTTAATTTTACTGGAAATATGATTAAACCCATGAAAGCTGTAAAAACTCGTATGGGTGCTTGTATTTTGAGCAGATAAATATGACGTTTTTGAAACGTATATAGTATGAAATTTAATAAGCAAAGTTGGGATGGGTAACTTTAATTTATTTAAATAGAGTAAAACAAGACTCATTTCATTCCTTCTAACGCGTAAAATAAATATTTGTTCAGATCGCTGGCTATGAGTATAACTCAACTGCTGTTTTTAAGAATTTGGGGTTGTTGGAGTCGAACTGGTCTCTACACAAATTGAAAGAAAGGGTTCAAAAGAAACTTCAAAAACTTTGCCGCCCGCCCGAGTGGCTGTTGGATAAGGTAAACAAAACATGACCACATAGTCCCCTTACCTCAAAAATTATTAAATTGTTTAAAGATCAAAAGAATCAAAGTATACCATTTTTTAGATGTCTGTAATTTGGTATTCTAAACAATATCCAGTAAAATAACTCCTGAATGGTTATATTGATTTTCCTCCAACAGTATCACTCAGTTAATGGGGTTTCTACTTCGGACAGCAAGGAAAATCTGTATGTAGGAAAGGGTCGAAAACAGAGATTAGGTCTCCCACGCCCAGTTTTAGGTTGTTCGAGGCCCAGCATTATACAATAAAAGTACCTGGCAACAATTAAACGCAAAAATCCTCTCTCCGCTGCTTTTTAATGTACCACTTAAAGAAACTTAAATTTTAAATGGTTTTCCGATTAATGTAAGACCGTTATGGCTTAATTGTCATATTGAAAAAGTTGCTTTATGAAGGCACTAACTGTGTACTTTTTATTATGATGTTTGGAATTAGTTTTAGATAATACTTATGGATTAAGATTGGCTCTTATTTACCAAATTAATATTTCCTTTGCACAGTAAATGCTGGTATGCTTATTTGATTACTCTGTGTTTTTTAATTAACCTATTTGTAACATTGACTTGTTTTTCAACACAACTTATGTGGTCGTATGAACAATGTATTTTAATATTCCGGGAAAGGACAGTAAGTTTTTACTCACTGATATTTTAATATATAAACGATGCCTTTTCTAATTTTTGTTATGATATTCTTTTATTAACTGATGAATTGTTTTAATTACTTAAGTTTACGCCGATTTTTGTTGAAATTCCTAAAACAACTTTTGGCATGGTCTCAAAATCAACCAAATATTTTAATTAACTATTTGTAGTATGATTTTACTAATTGTCAGCTTTAATATTTTATGAATCACCCAATGTAAATTTGGTTAAATAAATTGCATTCCGCATTCTTATTATTATTTATTATTGCCCTCTTCCTCTCCTCTCCCCCCCTTTCTCCTTCCTCGGGTCCCCTCTCTCCTTCCTCCCTGCCTCCTTCCGGCGGTCCTCCTCGTCCTCGGTCCCCTCCCCCCTCCCATCCTCGCCCTCCGCTCTCACTCTCTCTCTCTCTCCTCTCTCATCCTCTGTTGGCGACCTCATTGCAAAGAGGGACAGTTTTTCTATAGTTAGTTAGTTATTTTATTTGATAAAATCTACAATTATTACAAATTTTTCTCCCTCCCCAAAAAGGAACATTAAAATAAAATATACAAGGTATACAGTAATCTCTTGCCAAGTACCATGGCAATATTACAGAAAAAACAAAATACAACATCAAGTTACAAATAACATAAACCAACCAAACCTTATAATAAACAGTTCCAAAGAGTTAAGTAGACTTGACGCCATTTTTCTCGTCCATAGTATCGTTTTAATTAAGGAAAATAAACATGAGCACAAGGTATCTAAGGAAGATACAAACCGCAGCCAAGAAGACAACGTACGTCGATACTTAAACGTTAATAAGGAACATGAAGGTCCAACCATGATCAATGACTTTGTCAATTTTGTTTATTCATCGTTAACTCGTCAATTATTTTTCCCTTTATATTTTCTTATTCGTTTATTTTATTATATCATATAAGCATAATTTTTTCCCTAAATAAGGGATGTTTTTAGGGAAATGAACGGATAATGATTCAATCAGGCTACTTTCGGTTCTTTCTTTTGCAAGCTGATAAATTAAAGAGGTATGAATATTATGATGAATTGAATGTATTCATTGTACATACATACATACACAAACTTCAAGAACTGTATGCATGAATATTTTCATGCATAAATTGAAATAATTTTATATACATACATACATACATACATACAGCCATTCACACATGATTAAAATTGCGCACTGCAAGAACTGTATGCATGAATATTTTCATGAGTAAATTGAATTCCTTGACCATGCATTGATACATGAATTCATGTGCACACACTAAGAAATAATATTTTTATGTATCACTTGGGTTCATTGTACATACATACATACATACATACATACATACTTCAAGAACTCTGAGTATGAATATTTTCATGCATAAATTGGATTCATTGGACATGCATTCATACATGAAAACGTACGCTCACTTCAAGAACTGTATACATGAATATTTAATGTATAATTTGAATTCATTTACATACATACATATATACATGCAAGTACTTCAAGAACTATATGCATGAATATCTCATGCATAGATTGAATTAGTTTACATGCATACATACAAGCACTTCAAGAACTACATGCATGAATATTTCATGCATAAATTGAATTCATTTACATGCATACATACATACATGCATACTTACAAACACTTCAAGAACTATATACAATAATATGTTCATATATAAATTGAATTCCTTGACCATACATGAATACATACGCTCACTTCAAGAACTATAAACTAATTCATTCCTAAAGAAACGATTAAATGTATAAGATCCTTTAAATAGCTGAACACGGAGGAACCAGACAATGATCACCAACTGGCTCGATCTGATAACCCTTATGAAAATTATATTACTTTGAAACTGAGAAGCTGGAACATACGATACATACAATAAGTGGATTCATTTTCATAAAAGTAATTTCTTTGTTGCGAATTCCTTTATTTTAAGAGGAGTCGCTTCAATGAAATGAAAGTAAAGAAGTCAAATCAATTAGAGAGAAATGTGCATAAATACAATAAAATTCATTGACATTACTTTGAAATTAAGAAGGTATAGCAGAAGATAATGTAAGTAAACTAAATATTTTAAATGATTAATCAAAACTATTGCATCAAGACTTTGAGGAAAAGCGAGATATTTTTTAAGCTTCAGTTTTAAAAGTTAAATTCAGTAATTAAAATCATGTCTTCGAGGAATAACAAATGAGAATTCCGAGTCTTCCGGAGGACGTAGTAACTTCAGTGACGTCATCAATCCTCGAAGACTTTCCCCTCTCCGCCTAAAGCTACGAAGCAGCTCCGAATCCTTCGTGATGAAGGATGCAATTGAGTCCCCTCCCCCAATGCAAAGTCTCCAGGGATCTGAATTCTCAGATCTCGGAGAAGTCAATCCTGGAGACCAGGTGGCTTAAAAAAAAGTTAAGCATAATGAAAGGCGTCTGTATCAGTGTCATTAGTAAAAATGATTTTCCAGTGTGTTCATAACGCATTAGAAGCTTTTATTGCTGCTTTCGTGCTGCTAATCAGGATCATATTGGCGGGTGGCATCACATGGAGGACGTCTCTTGAGACGGAGTTCCATTGTTGTGATGCCGCTCGAGAAATTCTTATGGCGTTCAGGAGAGAACACAGAGTGCGCCGCATTCTGCATCTCATTCTGGACTCTGTTGGACTTTCAAGTCTTATTGGATACGAGGAGCCGACTCTGTCTGCCTGCGATGGACCTTTGCAAACCCTGGTGAGCAACGCCCTCCGAGGTGACCAGGGTACAGCAGCTGCTGAGGAGGTTCTTCGAAGTGTGGATGACTTCGTTTTTTGGCCCAAAATATTCCTGTTACTTACCACCGCTGCCATTACGATGCTCTGCTTCAAAGAAGCGAAGAAAATGGCTGGAAAGATTCAAGAGATCTGGACAAATGACGTCGAAGACGAGGATGAAGAAATGGACGAGATGAAAGAAGAAATTTTAGAAATTCCTAACCCAGAAGTATCAGTTCAAAACGTCGAAGAAGAGGAGACGGACTCGAGAGAAGAGACTGAAGCAAGAGACGGCGAGAGAGAAGAGAACAAGACAGGACTGAGAGAGAAGAAGTGTACGGAGGAGAACTGGAAGAAATGGAGGAGGTGAAAGAAGAGATTTTGGAAATGTCTAACCCAGAAGTTTTAAGTCTTGACGAATCTGAAACTGACCAAGAAGAGACAGCAGTCGACGAGGTCCCCCTTGAGGAGCGCCAAGAGGAAGTTGAAGACGTTCCTCCGAAGGAAAAGAAGGAAATTAAATTAATCAGCGGAGAGCTGTATGAATTCCCACTATCGAAGAAGGAAAAAGGCATTTTGAGCAAAATATCAGGAGAGGTCCAGGAATTCACTAGATTCTACAACGTCCGTCTCGTCCTTCCCGAAGACGACATCAAGGAAGTTGGCCATTTGGAGGGCGCTGAAAACCGCGTCGAAATGGCCTTCCTACACGTTCAAGAAATCCTTGACGAGTACGAGAGGGAAGGATACGATGTTGACGCCGAAGAAGACCTCAGTACTGAAGTACTCGCTCCCCCTCCTGAGGACTCGGTACAAGAGCCTGAAAAGGGATTGAATTTCGCTGAAATCCTCAAGAGGGGTCGTCAGCCTGAGATGAAGGAGAAAAAACAGACTTTCGTCATCGTGCAACGCAGAACTTTCCCAATTGTGGAGGAATGGCTGGAAGAGGAAGACGAAGACGAAGACGGAAGCGAAGACGAAAGTTTTGAATTCGAGAGAGAAGAAGAAAGTTTTGAGGACGAAGAAGACTGGGAATTTGAAGAGGAGAGGCACAAGATCATAGTTGGCATATCGCTTCTAGAGGCTCCAGAAGACAAAGGCCAGGGAGCCGTGAGAAGACGTTTGCGTAAATCTGTGCCCAGGCTGGTAAACCGTCTTCCTAATGAACGAAAAGAAGTGGCTGAAGAGGAAAGAGTTCCTCATAAGGAACCAGCTAATACTGTAGCAAAGGTGGAGGAGCCAGATCATCAAGAGGAAGCTACTCTGATTCGAGAAGAGGAAGAGAAAAGAGATCATGCAAAAGAACCAGAAGAGGACCAATCCCAGAATCTAAACAAGGAAGAGGAAAGAGGTCCTCAAGAGGATCCTCTAGAAGAAAAGGGCGAACAACATGATCTCACTCTGAAAGAAGAGGACAAAGAAAATGTCCAGGAAGAAAATGAAGAAATTCCTTCCCCAGAAGAAAAGGACAATAAATCTCAAGGAACAGAGGCAGGGATTCAGGAAGAACCAGGAAAGATGTCCTATGCTAACATGGCAAAGATTCTTCCTGAACAGAAAAGTACTGCCCCCGTTGGAAACTTAGCAAAAAAACCCACTGGCCTTGTAGACAACCCTAAACCAACACGACCTGGAAATAACTGGAAAACAAGACCCACAAGATGCGGACCCCTTAGACACTGTGGAGGAAAAACCTTCTCCTTCCAGTGTGAGAAAGACCTAGACTTAGGACAGATTATTGGCAAAGGAGGGAAATTTGCCAAGTTGGCCAGGCAGGACCACGGGGTCGTCATGAACGTCCTCAACGATGGTTCGAAGGTGGTCCAGCTCAAAGGATTCAAGAGGAATGTTGAAAAGGTCTACAAGGAAATAAAATTCCGAGTGGATAAGGTGTTCGACATCAGCGAACTGACTCAAGTATCGAAAGGTTTGTTTGCAGTGGGAAGAGAAGATTTTGTAATGACAGTTGATCAGCAATTCAGGGAGGCCATATTAGGACCACGAGAGTTAACCCTTCGAAAACTTGTCAGGGAACATGACGTGGCCATCTACCTCCCTGACGAAGATGATGAGCGTCATTACATCAGTATCTTTGGCCCTCTCAAGCAAGCCCAGGAAGCTGGAAGAGTCATATCGAAAATCATTGACGACATCTTGAACTTTTCAACGGAAAATGACCTGAAACTTGTGGGCTTAGATTGGTACCAGTTCGACTTAGGACTTGAGGGCAGACGTCTTCTTCTCGCCCTCAACGGACAAGGTGCTAAGGAAGTCAAGAGCCTCTTCAAAGTGAACTTGATTCTTCCGGAAGAAGAAGACAGGAGGGAGATAGGCTATTTAGGAGGAGATCTGAAAGAAGTGAAAAAGGCCTATGACCACCTTCGTCTCCTCCTCGAAGAACTCAGCGTAAGAAGTTGTGACATCACAACTGAAGGACTGAGTCGAATTGGGGCAGGCCAGTACCATTTGGAAGTGGACGCCCAATACAAGGGACTTCTGGTCGGCCCCAAAGGAGATAACCTGAGGAGGATCGAGAAGATCAACAATGTCAGGATTATTGTCCACAAGAAAACAGACGGCTTCATCACCATACAAGGCCAGTTGAACTATGTCGAGGACGCCTGCCTAGACATAAGAGAAGCCATGAAGCCCCCTGTGCCCAAGCAAAGAGGAAGGCATTTCCCTCAGGAGGAAATCCTCCCAGGGTTAACCCGGATAGGAGATCGCCTCTACGGAATCGTCCTAGACAGCGAGGAACGAGCCATGGTCATCGGCCGAGGAGGACAGAATATCAAGAGGCTGATTAACGAGCACAAAGTCGTCTTCCAAGGCCCCAAGAAGGACGAAACCTCCAACGACTGCACCGTCAGAGGAAACGAGAAGGACGTCGTCGCCTTCTTTCACGAGGTCCAGGAAATCGTCCAGACCAAAGGAAAGAAGGGACAGGGAGGAGCTCCAGGTAGGACCAGACGAGGAGCCACTTTGGGAGATTTCTTTTGAGATGATAAAAGAAAGTTGGATTTGATGAAGAAGAGCTTCGTATTGGGCCCTGGTGGAAGAAACAGGAATAGTATTAAATTTTGTGTGCATGTTGTGAATGTAGAAAAAAATAGAAAAGGTGGATAGTGATATCTCCACCAAAAAAAATATAAAACACAAAAGCCAAAAAAAGTATAAAACTAAAAAACAAAAAACAAAAAAAGTAGTGTTAAGTTCATTAGTGTTAAGTTTTGTATAGAAAATTATTTCTTTTTAGTGTTGTAATTATGGGAAAAAAACAGAAAAGATGGATTGGGATATCCCCACTAAAAAATATAAAAGACAAAATCCAAAAAAGTAAGAAATTGAAAAAAAAATTAGTTTTAAGTTCATTAGTGTTAAGTTTTGTAAGGAAAATCATTTAATTTTAGTGTTGTAAATATGGAAAAAACCAGAAAAGGTGGATAGTAATAGCCCCACCAGAAAAAAAAAATAAAACACAAAATCCTCCAAAAAATATAAAACTGAAAAATAAAAAAAAATATTTAGTGTTAAGTGAATTAGAATTAAGTTTTGTGAGGAAAATAATTTTGATTTTAGTGTTGTGATTATGGAAAAACATTAAAGGTGGATAGTGATATCCCCACCTAAAAAAATTATTTTGTGAAAAGGTGGATAGTAATATCCCAAAAATGAAATGGGATTTTGTTTGTGTAATGTGTGTGAGTGACTTTGTCTGCAGATGCCGAGTATATGATCTGCGAAATATTAAGCCTCAAATATGGTGTGCTGTCGAGTTCCCTAAACCTTGGGAAAAACTTTCACCCAAGGAGAATTATGATTTGAAAGTGTCTTCCCCCAGGCACTTGATGATAATTATAATTCCCCCTAAGTGTTAGTTCTCCCCAAGATATATGGAATTCGCTGTTATACTGTATTGGTGGCTTAATATATATTGCACAAGTAAAAGTAACTTGTGTATGTGACTCCCAATTCACACACAAATATTATTGAGCTACACATTTCGCTCAATATCGAGTTCCCAAAACCTTGGGAATAACTTCCACTCGAGGGAAATTATAATAGGCATGTGCCTCCCCCCAGGCACTATAAGTGTTCCCCCTGACACCCAGTCCCCTAGCCAGTAAGTGCCTCCCCCAGGCACTTGGCTACAATTCCCCTTGAGTATTAGTTCTTCCTAAGGTATATAGGGAGCAGGAAGACCAACTCTCAGGATGAGAGCCAACAGCTGTTTGGAGGAAGGAGGACCAACTCTCAGGATGAGAGCCAACAGCTGTTTGGAGGAAGGAGGATCAGGCTCTAGTTTGAGAGGCCAACAGCTGTTTTGGAGGAAGGAGGACAGCTCTCAGTTTGAGAGCCAACAGCTGTTTAGGAAGGAGGACCAGCTCAGTTTGGAGAAGCAACCAAGGGCCTGTTTAGAAAGGGCCACAGGGCCACTAGAAGTACCCAAGAAGGCCACCAGAAGGACCCCAGAAGGCCACCAGAGGGATGTACCAGAGGGATACCAGAATATGATTATGTTGGAATAATCTAGAAGACCGGCTATGCAGAAAGTCAAGTATGCTCTGTCCCTTGATGAAGACTTCTAATAGAAGATCTCTGTCAAAGTGGACAAATAGTCGGATATCTAGATCTATTCTTGCAGATGTCTTCATTCTGGTTATTCTGTTGGAATAATCTAGAAGACCGGCTTTGCAGAAAGTCAAGTATGCTCTGTCCCTTGATGAAGACTCTTCTAATAGAAGATCTCTGTCAAAGCGGACAAATAGTCGGATATCTAGATCTATTCTTGCAGATATCTTCCTTCTGGTTATTCTGTTGGAATAATCTAGAAGACCGGCTCGGCAGAAAGTCTAAGTATGCTATGTCCCTTGATGCAGACTTCTAATAGAAGATCTCTGTCAAAGCGGGCAAAATAGTCGGATATCTAGATCTATTGTTGCAGATTGCTTCCTTCGTTATTCTGTTGGGAATAATCTAGAAGACCGGCTCCTGCAGAAAGTCAAGTATGCTATGTCCCTTGATGCAGACTTCTACTAGAAGATCTCTGTCAAAGCGGGCAAATAGTCGGATATCTAGATCTATTCTTACAGATTGCTTCCTTCTGGTTATTCTGTTGGAATAATCTAGAAGACCGGCTCTGCAGAAAGTCAAGTATGCTATGTCCCTTGATGGCAGACTTCTAATAGAAGATGTCTGTCAAAGCGGGCAAAAGATTCGGAGGTATCTAGATCTATTCTTCAGATATCTTCCTTCTGGTTATTGTGCTGGAATAATCTAGAAGACCGGCTCGGCAAAAAGTCAAGTATGCTATGTCCCTTGATGCAGACTTCTAATAGAAGATCTCTGTCAAAGCGGGCAAATAGTCGGATATCTAGATCTATTCTTGCAGATATCTTATTTCTGGTTATTCTGTTGGAATAATCTAGAAGACCGATTCTGCAGAAAGTCAAGCAGGACCAATTCTCTGAGAGAACCAACAGCTGTTTGGAGGAAGGAGGACCAGCTCTCAGTTTGAGAGCCAACAGCTGTTTCGAGGGCCACAGGGCCACTAGAAGGACCCAAGAAGGCCACCAGAAGGACCCCCAGAAGGCCACCAGAAGGACCCCAGAAGGCCACCAGAGGGATGTACCAGAGGGATACCAGAATATGATTATGTTGGAATAATCTAGAAGACCGGCTTTGCAGAAAGTCAAGTATGCTCTGTCCCTTGATGAAGACTTTCTAATAGAAGATCGCTGTCAAAGTGGACAAATAGTCGGATATCTAGATCTATTCTTTGCAGATGTCCTTCATTCTGGTTATTCTGTTGGAATAATCTAGAAGACCGGCTTTCTTTGCAGAAAGTCAAGTATGCTTCTGTCCCTTGATGCAGACTTCTAATACAAGATCTCTGTCAGAGCGGGCAAATAGTCGGATATCTAGATCTATTGTTGCAGATTTCTTCCTTCTGGTTATTCTGTTGGAATAATCTAGAAGACCGGCTCTGCAAAAAGTCAAGTATGCTATGTCCCTTGATGCAGACTTCTAATAGAAGATCTCTGTCAAAGCGGGCAAATAGTCGGATATCTAGATCTATTCTTGCAGATTGCTTCCTTCTGGTTATTCTGTTGGAATAATCTAGAAGACCGGCTCTGCAGAAAGTCAAGTATGCTATGTCCCTTGATGCAGACTTCTAATAGAAGATCTCTGTCAAAGCGGGCAAATAGTCGGATATCTAGATCTATTCTTTCAGATATCTTCCTTCTGGTTATTCTGTTGGAATAATCTAGAAGACCGGCTCGGTAGAAAGTCAAGTATGCTACGTCCCTTGATGCAGACTTCTAATAGAAGATCTCTGTCAAAGCGGGCAAATAGTCGGATATCTAGATCTATTCTTGCAGATATCTTATTTCTGGTTATTCTGATTGGAATAATCTAGGAAGACCGATCTCTGCCAAGGAAAGTCAAAGGCCGGGAACCAAATAGAGACCGATTTCTGCAGAAAGTCAAGCAGGACCAATTCTCTGAGAGAACCAACAGCTGTTTGGAGGAAGGAGGACCAGCTCTCAGTTTGAGAGCCAACAGCTGTTTCGAGGGCCCGGGGCCACTAGAAGGACCCAAGAAGGCCACCAGAAGGCCACCAGAAGGACCCCAGAAGGCCACCAGAAGGATGTACCAGAGGGATATCAGAATATGATTATGTTGGAATAATCTAGAAGACCGGCTTTGCAGAAAGTCAAGTATGCTCTGTCCCTTGATGAAGACTTCTAATAGAAGATCTCTGTCAAAGCGGACAAATAGTCGGATATCTAGATCTATTCTTGCAGATATCTTCCTTCTGGTTATTCTGTTGGAATAATCTAGAAGACCGGCTCTGCAGAAAGTCTTAAGTATGCTATGTCCCTTGATGCAGACTTCTAATAGAAGATCTCTGTCAAAGCGGGCAAATAGTCGGATATCTAGATCTATTGTTGCAGATTTCTTCTTTCTGGTTATTCTGTTGGAATAATCTAGAAGACCGGCTCTGCAGAAAGTCAAGTATGCTATGTCCCTTGATGCAGACTTCTAATAGAAGATCTCTGTCAAAGCGGGCAAATAGTCGGATATCTAGATCTATTCTTGCAGATTGCTTCCTTCTAGTTATTCTGTTGGAATAATCTAGAAGACCGGCTCTGCAGAAAGTCAAGTACGCTATGTCCCTTGATGCAGACTTCTAATAGAAGATCTCTGTCAAAGCGGGCAAATAGTCGGATATCTAGATCTTATTCTTTCAGATATCTTCCTCTGGTTATTCTGTTGGAATAATCAGAAGACGGGCTCTGCAGAAAGTCAAGTATGCTATGTCCCTTGATGCAGACTTCTAATAGAAGATGTCTGTCAAAGCGGGCAAATAGTCGGATATCTAGATCTATTCTTGCAGATATCTTCCTTCTGGTTATTCTGTTGGAATAATCTAGAAGACCGATTCTGCAGAAAGTCAAGCAGGACCAATTCTCTGAGAGAACCAACAGCTGTTTGGAGAAAGGAGATCCAGCTCTCAGTTTGAGAGCCAACACCTGTTTCGAGGGCCCAGGGCCACTAGAAGGACCCAAGAAGGCCACCAGAAGGACCCCCAGAAGGCCACCAGAAGGACCCCCAGAAGGCCACCAGAAGGACCCCAGAAGGCCACCAGAAGGATGTACCAGAGGATATCAAATATGATTATGTTGGAAAATAATCTAGAAGACCGGCTTTGGCAAAAAGTCAAGTATGGCTCCTGTCCTTGATGAAGACTTCTAATAGAAGATCGCTGTCAAAGTGGACAGATAGTCGGATATCTAGATCTATTCTTGCAGATGTCTTCATTCTGGTTATTCTCTTGGAATAATCTAGAAGACCGGCATTGCAGAAAGTCAAGTATGCTCTGTCCCTTGATGAAGACTTCTAATAGAAGATCTCTGTCAAAGCGGACAAATAGTCGGATATCTAGATCTATTCTTGCAGATATCTTCCTTCTGGTTATTCTGTTGGAATAATCTAGAAGACCGGCTCTGCAGAAAGTCTTAAGTATGCTATGTCCCTTGATGCAGACTTCTAATAGAAGATCTCTGTCAAAGTTGACAAATAATCAGATATCTAGATCTATTCTTGCAGATATCTTCCTTCTGGTTATTCTGTTGGAATAATCTAGAAGACCGGCTCTGCAGAAAATCAAGTATGCTATATCCCTTGATGCAGACTTCTAATAGAAGATCTCTGTCAAAGCGGGCAAATAGTCGGATATCTAGATCTATTCTTTCAGATATCTTCCTTCTGGTTATTCTGTTGGAATAATCTAGAAGACCGGCTCTGCAGAAAGTCAAGTATGCTATGTCCCTTGACGAAGACTTCTAATAGAAGATCTCTGTCAAAGCGGGCAAATAGTCGGATATCTAGATCTATTCTTTCAAATATCTTCCTTCTGGTTATTCTGTTGGAATAATCTAGAAGACCGGCTCTGCAGAAAGTTCAAGTATGCTTGTCCCTTGACGAAGACTTCTAATAGAAGATCTCTGTCAAAGCGGGCAAATAGTCGGATATCTAGATCTATTCTTGCAGATATCTTATTTCTGGTTATTCTGTTGGAACAATCTAGAAGACCGGCTCTGCAGAAAGTCAAGTATGCTATGTCCCTTGATGAAGACTTCTAATAGAAGATCTCTGTCAAAGCGGACAAATAGTCGGATATCTAGATCTATTCTTGCAGATGTCTTCCCTCTGGTTATTCTGTTGGAATGATTTAGAAGACCGGCTTTGCAGAAAGTCAAGTATGCTCTGTCCTTTGATGAAGACTCTTCTAATAGAAGATCTATGTCAAAGCGGGCAAATAGTCGGATATTCAGATCTATTCTTGCAGATCTCTTCCTTCTGCTTATTCTGTTGGAATAATCTAGAAGACTGGCTCTGCAGAAAGTCGAGTATGCTATGTCCCTTGATGAAGACTTCTAATAGAGGATCTCTGTCAAAGCGGGCAAATATTCGGATATCTAGATCTATTCTTGCAGATACCTTTCTTCTGGTTATTCTGTTGGAATAATCTAGAAGACCGGCTCTGCAGAAAGTCAAGTATGCTATGGCCCTTGATGCAGACTTCTAATAGAAGATCTCTGTCAAAGCAGGCAAATAGTTGGATATCTAGATCTATTCTTTAAGATATCTTCCTTCTGAATTTTTGTTGGAATAATCTAGGATCGGCTCTTCAGAAAGTCAAGTATGCTCTGTCCCTTGATGAAGACTTCTCAATGAAGATCTCTGTCAAAGCAGGCAAATAGTCTGATATCTAGATCTATTCTTGCAGATGTTTTCCTTCTGGTTATTCTGTTGGAATAATCTAGAAGACCTGCTCTGCAGAATGTCAAGTATGCTCTGTCCCTTGATGAAGACTTCTAATAGAAGATCTCTGTCAAAGTGGGCAAATAGTCGGATATCTAGATCTATTCTTGCAGATTTCTTCCTTCTGGTTACTCTTTTGGAATAATCTAGAAAACCGGCTCTGCAGAAAGTCAAGTATGCTCTGTCCCTTAAAGAAGACTCTTCTAATAGAAGATCTCTGTTAAAGCGGGCAAATAGTCGGATATCTAGATCTATTCTTGCAGATATCTTCCTTCTGGTTATTCTGTTGGAATAATCTAGAAGACCGGCTCTGCAGAAAGTCAAGTATGCTCTATTCCTTGATTAATATAGGACAACATGGTTTCGTACCCGGAAAAAGTACACAAACCCAACTGTTAGTCCACCGTGAGAACAAATGCAAAAATATGAAAAGCGGAAGTGAAACAGGTGTGGTTTATCTAGACTTTGCAAAAGCTTTTGACAAGGTAGATCATAATATATTAGCGAAGAAAATTAAAGAACATTATATAGTGGATAAAGTAGGAAGATGGTTAAAAGAATTTTTACACAACTAAAAACAGATAGTTATTGCAGACGATGAGAAATCGGATGAAGCCAAGGTAATATCCGGTGTGCCACAAGGCACGGTGTTAGCTGCATTACTGTTTGTTATTATGATTGCAGACATAGACAGTAGTGTTAAGGACTCGGTAGTGAGTAGTTTCGCCGATGACACAAGAATAAGTAGAGAAATTACTTGTGATGAAGATAGGAACGCGCTACAAAGAGACCTTAAAAAAGTATATGATTGGGCAGAGGTAAATAGGATGGTATTTAACTCTGATGAATTTGAATCAATAAATTATGGAGACAGAGAAGGAAAGCTATATGCACATAGGGGACTTAATAATGAGACAATCACAAATAAGGAAGCAGTTAAAGACCTTGGTGTGATGATGAATAGGAACATGTTATGCAATGATCAAATAGCAATTCTATTGGCAAAATGTAAAGCAAAAATGGGAATATTGTTACGGCACTTCAAAACAAGAAAAGCTGAACACATGATTATGCTTTATAAAACATTAGTTCGTAGTCCACTTGAATATTCCAATATGATATGGTACCCACACTATCAAAAGGATATTGCACAAATAGAGAGTGTACAAAGTTCCTTTACAGCTAGAATAGAAGAAGTTAAGGATCTTGACTACTGGGAAAGACTACAATCCTTAAAATTATATAGTCTAGAAAGGAGAAGAGAACGCTACATGATAATTCAGGCAGTGGAAACAGATAAGAAGGAATTAACGAAAAACATCATGGAGCTAAAAATATCAGAAAGAGCAAACAGAGGTAGATTAATAGTGCCCAAAACTATACCAGGAAAAATAAGGAAAGCACACAGGACATTAATCCACTACACACCAGCATCGATAATGCAGCGTCTATTCAATGCGTTGCCATCTCATCTGAGGAATATATCAGGAGTGAGTGTAGATGTGTTTAAGAATAAGCTCGACAAATATCTAAGCTGCATCCCAGACCATCCAAAATTGGAAGATGCAAAATATACTGGACGATGTACTAGCAACTCTCTGGTAGACATTAGAGGTGCCTCACACTGAGGGACCTGGGGCAATCCGAACAAGATGTAAGGTCTGTAAGGTAAGATCTCTCTCTCTCTCTCTCTCTCTCTCATTTTGTTATAAAAGACCGTTATGAAGTCTTGTTAATACCTAAGGTTTTCTCTCTCTCTCTCTCTCTCTCTCTCTCTCTCTCTCTCTCTCTCTCTCTCTCTCTGGAGACTTTTGCCACGAAATCCTTCTGTAATGAGAAGGATACGCTTCTCATTACCTTTTGCAGTAGTGACAATATCCTGTGCTTATAATAATATCCAACATTAAAGCATAGCGTCAATAATAATAATATAATAATAATAATAATAATATCCTTTATTTCATCTCAAGGCCATATACATGGAATATACAAAATACAGACAGTAACATACACAATCTTGATACATGAGACAACATGATAAAAAATGAATAATCGACACTTATCCACAAAATAGCTGAGGTAGCATAAAAGATAGTAATCATAATATATACTGGTAATAACAGTAATAATATTGGTGAGAAAAAAATGCATTTAGAGTTATAACAGTTAGTGCACAGATTATATAACTTAAATTTCAACTAGAGACCTTAGGTGGTCACAGTAGTCTGGTCCAGAGGGCTAAATAGGAAAATTGAATGTAAAAAAAACTAACTTGATGGTATTCACACTAATAATGAAAAAGTAAAATATCAGCAATAAATATAAAGACAATGACAGAATCTGCAGTTGACATCTTGCCAATACAGAGATTATTTTGTTTTTGTCTGTGTCTGTTAACCTCAGCGAACTCGTCTTTAAATGTTATTAGCTTTTGTCTCTGCCTGTTAACCTCAGGTAACTTGTCTGCGAATGTTATTAACTTTTGTCTCTAACTGATAACCTCAGGTAACTTGTCTGCAAATGTTATTAGGTTTTGTCTCTGACTGATAACCTTAGGTAACTTGTCTGTGAATGTTATTATGTTTTGTCTCATTGTCTGTTAAACTCCGCTAACTTGTCTGTGGATGTTATTAGGTTTTGTCTCTGTCTGTTAACCTTAGCTAACTTGTCTATGGATGTTATTAGCTTTTATCTCTGTCTGTTAACCTCAGCTAACTTGTCTGTGAATGTTATTAGCTTTTGTCTCTGTCTGTTAACCTCAGCTAACTTGTCTGTGGATGCTATTAGCTTTTGTCTCTGTCTTTTAACCTCAGCTAACTTGGCTGTGAATGTAATGCGCTTTGTGTGTGTTGACGTCAGCAAACTTGTCTGTGAATGTAATTAACTTTTTTGGCTGCGTCTGTTAACGTCAGCTAACTTCTCTGTGAAGCGGAATTCGCCTTTGTCTGTGTTAGTTAGCGTCAGCTAATTTGTCTGTGAATTTAATTAGCTTTTGTTTCTCTGTTACCTTCAGATAACTTGTCTGTGAATGTAATTCGCTTTTGTCTGTGTTAGTTAACTTCAGCTAACTTGTCTGTGAATATAATTAGCTTTTGTTTGTCTGTTAACCTCGGCTGAAAGCTAACTTATCTGTAATTATAATTATCTATTTTGTCTGTTTATTAACGTCAGTTAACTTGTTTGTGAATAAAATTCGTTTTCGTCTGTGTCTATTAACGTCAACTAACTTGTCTGTATTATTATTATTATTATCATTATTATTATTATACCTTTGTTAAATGTAATAATACTACCATATGGATTATTATTATTATTTATTATTATTATTATTATTATTATTATTATTCCACAAGGCTTTTGAGGTAAACAAACTTGACAAATATTCAATGATATTATGCCATTAGTTATTTATAAGTTGCCAGATTTTCCAACAAAATTTCCACCTAATATCAGAATTTTTGAAGCCTATTTTATCAGAACGAAGACACGCCGGTTAGTCAAACTGGTCCGTTACTACAGTGGTTAGTGTCGTGGTATGCCACTCAGTTGTCACGGGTTAGTGTCTCCCCTAGGACGATGAAAAATCACTGGCTCTGTGTCATGATCAGTTACTACTGCAGTGTGGGGTCTTTAGCGGTGGGAGGTTGAAACCAACATTCTTTAGAAGCTTCAATTTCATGTCATCGGCAGGCCCTTTTGGTGTGCTTGCTCCATTGCACAGTTTCATCTACTGAAATAATAATAATAATAATAATAATAACAGGGATGGAAATATAACTGCAGGAAGTTGAGTATAATAATAATAATAATAATAATAATGATAATAATAATGAAAGGAACGAAATGTAACTCCAGGACGATGGGTATAATAATAATAATAATAATAATAATAATAATAATAAATAAGGAATAATGAAGGACCGAAATATAACTCCATAACGAGGGTGGGTAAATAATAATAATAATAATAATGATGAAATAATAATAATAATAACAATGAAAGGACCGAAATATAACTCCAGGACGTTGAGTATAATAATAATAATAATAATAATAATAATAATAATAATAATAATAATAATAATATAATAATAATAATATGTTTTGTTAAAGATGATGGCAGCATCAGTGGAATTGATTTTATATATTGGTCTTTTCAATTCTTATTATTCTCTTCTCATCATGGGCTGATATTTGCTAATAGCTGGCGATGTTCATATCTCGGTGAAAGAAATGTTTTCTAAAAATAATAATTTATGATATGATAACAAAAGTGGTTAACAATCTTAGTCTAAGGGCGTAACGGAATTCCAACGTTTCCAACCGTATCATCGGTTTCATTTTCAAGGAAAGTGAGCTTGAACTGATTGGAATGGGGTCGTTCGGCGGTATTTATTGTGTCCCAGGTGCTCTGTCTGATGGCGCTGCGTTTTCATTGGCTGAGCAGAGGATTTTGTCCCTGAGTCAAGCCGTCTTGCAAGAGGTGAAGCTCGCACTGCTCTTCTCGTGCGGACGCTGGAGACTGGGAGCGTAGTATTGGGAAGGTCATTGCCGATAGACGGGGGCTCCTGGATTGGCCCGTTCGATCGGCTCTATGGTGCTGGCGGGCGGCGCCCTTCGTGCCACCGTCGGGAGGAGTGAAGTCTCTTGGGTGGTGTTGAGGCTGGGTCTCTCCTTCCCGATGTGTAGGGCCTCCAAGAGGCGGAGGCGACGGTGGTCTGCTGCCTTATCGATAATTCTGATATTAGGAATAATGTCATTCCTAGTTATCCTGGTATTGTGGACGTTTTTGGCATGATTATGGATGGCGCCTTCCTGAGCGTGGCAGGATATCCTCTTCGAAAATCGCATAGTCGTCATACCAATGTAAGCGCCGGGGCATTCCCGGACAGGGCATTTGTCTGCTGGTAGACAACGTTAGTTTTCTTGAGAGGGTCCTGCAACACGGGGCTGGATTGATTTTTCATAATCAGGCCACTGGTCTTCTTGCTCTTGTAGTAAATTATTAGTTTCACTTTTTTCGCAGGGTCCGTGTGGGGGGTAGCGTTCCTTTCTATGATGGTACGAACGGGCTCGCTCGTCCTCTTTGTATTTCTTATGAAATACTCCCTTGTAAAAGAGAGTGACGTCTCAAGGGCGGCGGGACGAGCCTCCTGCTGATACCACTTATCGATGTTTCTGCGAATGCATTTAGTGATGTCCCGGTTGGAATACCCGTTGTTAATTAAAACTTGGGCAACACGTTCTAATTTCAGTGTGCGTGTCCTTCCACGAAGAGCATGTGAGAGAGCTCTCCTGATGAAGGCGCTGATCGCAGTGCGCTTGTATCTCTCTGGACACTCGCTCTCGCCGTTCAGGCACATGCCCAGGTTCGTGGGTTTCGTATACACCTGTGTTACGAAGCGCTCCTCTTGTTGCCCGGCGAGGACGTCAAGGAAGGGGAGGCGACGGTCACGGCAATGTTCGATGGTGAAGTTGAGTCTGCTGTGGTCGTGGAAGGCTTGTCGCAGGCGCTCTATTTCTTCCACCGCGCTGGCGCTGATGAAAGTGTCGTCAATATATCGGACGTACATAGACGGCTTCTCGATGTTGGCGAATACCTGACGTTCCACAGCACCCATGTAGAAGTTCGCGAAAAGTACTCCGAGGGGAGAACCCATCGCTACACGTCTTTCTGTGTGTCATATGTCCTCTGTGGGTGGAGAAAGGGGCCTTTTTTGTACAAATTTCAAGGAGTTTTCGGAGGGCATGCTCAGGGATGCTTAATGGGGGCGTGGAGTCGTCTCTATATATAATGAATAATAATAATAACAATGAAAGGACCGAAATATAACTCCAGGACGTGAGTATCATAATAATAATAATAATAATAATAATAATAATATAATAATGAAAGGACCGAAAATAGAAAATTACCCTCCAGGACGTGAGTATAATAATAATAATAATAATAATAATAATAATAATAATTAATAAATAATAATAAAGGACCGAAATATAACTCCAAGATGATGGGTATAATAATAATAATAATAATAATAATAATAATAATAATAAAATAATAATAATAATAATAATGATAATAATAATGAAAGGAACGAAATGTAACTCCAGGACGATGGGTAATATAATAATAATAATAATAATAATAATAATAATAATAATAATAATAATAATAATAATAATAATAATAATAATAATGAAAGGGACGAAATAATAACTCCAGAACGATGGGTATAATAATAATAATAATAATAATAATGAAAGGAACGAAATATAACTCCAGAACGATGGATATAATAATAATAATAATAATAATAATAATAATAATAATAACAATAATAATATTGAAAGGGACGAAATATAACTCCAATAACTCCAGAACGATGGGTAATGATGCCTACACCTGATAATTATCAGTAACTACTAAGGCTTCTCTGATCGCCTCGAATTGATTAGTTATGTGGGCCAGAGCTGTAAACGGCTTCCTGAGCAATTATAAAAGGCTTCTAAGTTATCAGTCGTGAGTTGGTTGGGATCAGTTGTCATTATTAGAGAAGTTGCATCGATGGAGTCATCTCGTGTTGGTGACTGAAGAGGTATTTGTGTAGGGGGCGTTTTTATTAATGAAACTCATTGTAAGTTTGGGGAAGTCTGTTTTTGCATGTATTGGCTTTCATACATTTTACACGTGTCTTGAAAAATGTTTAAATACGATCCAATAAATTTTTTTTATTGATTTTTGAAAGAGGATGTGTAACGATGAAAATCATTGCAGTGAAGAGTATGTAGACCATATTATTTAGAGCGTTTCGGTGGCGTGATCGGTATGGCATTGGCCTGCCACCTCTGTGACCGCGAGTTCTACTCTCGGGCATTCCACTGAGGGGTTAGAGATGCGTATTTCTGGTGATAGAAGTTCACTCTTGACGTGGTTCGGAAGTCACGTAAAGCAGTTGGTCCCGTTGCTGAATAATCACTGGTTCCATGCAACGCAAAAACACCATACAAACGAACATATTTTTTAGTGCAATTCTTGGTATATTGTTAAGAATGCATTTAAAATCCTTAAGCACTGCGAGGCTTACTCATTTTATGTGTATTTTGAACGGTATACCAAGATTTACATTGAAGAATAGGATCTTTTTTGTCCTCATGAATCGCACTATTGAAGAATCTTCTTCTACCAGTGTTACTTTTCATACATCTTACATGCTATGTTCACGTTTTATCTGTCAGAAGACTGAATCGATTATCCTTGTATATTCGATTATCCTTATATAAATGAGTCAAGTAAAACTCAGGAGAACCAATGTAACTCATTTAATGGTTTTCTTTTTTTAATTTAGAAAAAACGATTAAATTTCACATTAGGTTTTATTGCTTTCAATGGAGGACTTCGACTTCTCCTAATTTGAAACTTGAGTTTTTAAATAAGTTTGAC
>NC_087211.1:66776960-66791960 GCF_015104395.2 Macrobrachium nipponense | reverse complement strand
CTGGGATAGATTCATGGATCCCCAAGTGGTCATTCCTCTTCCAGAACAGTCGTCAATTAAGTGTTCCTTTCAACGAAATTGGAAAGTTCCTTTTTAAAAGCTTCCGTTATTGATGAATTCCCTGAGTCTGCGATGGCATGTTAGGAAACGCAATAAAGAAGTTCTTTTCCTCCCTTAGCCTGTCGTTGTTTGCGTCGATGGATAAAATTGCCGCTGTGTAGAAGCTCCATCAGTTTACTTGAGTCTGAGATATGTTGGGGATACTCTTTCTAATTGTCTGCAGTATTTCAGATCTTCTTGTTTTATCGAAGCTGGAAGTTAGGAGATTAGGTGGTTCTCGAGTTAGAGTGGTCAAGGTTTGAAATGGAGGATTCTCTCTCTCTCTCTCTCTCTCTCTCATCTCTCTCTCTCGACACACACACATTTCTTTGTCTGAAAAGTAATGCACAGTTTTTACCATCGATGCAAAATTTTACCTGGCCAGTAATTTCAAACTGGCCCTCTCTCTCTCTCTCTCTCTCTCTCTCTCTCTCTCTCTCTCTCTCTCTCTCTCAGTACTGGGAGAAAACTTCGCTTTTTTGTTTTTTAAATCTGTTTTTTATCCTTCTTTACCCAGTCTTTCAATCTCTCTTATGGAAAACCGGATCTTCCCATTCCTTTTCTGGGCAGCAGGATTTTCTCATCTGTTTTCAGCTACAGGATCTTGCCCCCTTTCTTTTTGGGCAACAAGATCTTGCCACCTTTCTTTTTGGGCAATAGGTTCTTGCCCCCTTTCTTTTTAGACAACAGGATCTTGCCACCTTTCTTTTTGGACAGCAGGATCTTGCCACCTTTCTTTTTGGGCAATAGGTTCTTGCCACCTTTCTTTTTGGGCAATAGGTTCTTGCCACCTTTCTTTTTGGACAGCAGGATCTTGCCACCTTTCTTTTTGGGCAATAGGTTCTTGCTACCTTTCTTTTTAGACAACAGGATCTTGCCACCTTTCATTTTGGGCAACAGGATCTTGCCCCCTTTCTTTTTGGGCAATAGGTTCTTGCCACCTTTCTTTTTAGACAACAGGATCTTGCCACCTTTCTTTTTGGACAGCAGGATCTTGCCCCCTTTCTTTTTGGGCAATAGGTTCTTGCCACCTTTCTTTTTGGACAACAGGATCTTGCCACCTTTCTTTTCGGACAGCAGGATCTTGCCCCCTTTCTTTTTGGGCAATAGGTTCTTGCTACCTATCTTTTTAGACAACAGGATCTTGCCACCTTTCTTTTTGGGCAATAGGTTCTTGCCACCTTTCTTTTTAGACAACAAGACAACAGGATCTTACACCTTTCTTTTTCGGACAACAGGATCTTGCCACATTTCTTTTTTGGGCAGCAGGATCTTGCCACCTTTCTTTTTGGACAACAGGATCTTGCCACCTTTCTTTTTGGACAGCAGGATCTTGCCACCTTTCTTTTTGGACAGCAGGATCTTGCCACCTTTCTTTTTGGACATCAGGATCTTGCCACCTTTCTTTTTGGACAGCAGGATCTTGCCACCTTTCTATTTGGGCAATAGGATCTTGCCACCTTTCTTTTTGGACAACAGGAACTTGCCATCTTTCGTTTTGGACACAGGTTCTTGGTACTATCTTTTGGACAACCGGATCTTGCCACATTTTTGACAAACAGGATTTCCACCTTTCTTTTTGAGACAGCAGGATCTTGCCTCCTTTCTTTTTGGGACAAACGGATCTTGCACCTTCTTTTTGGGAAGCAGGATCCTTGCACCTTTCTTTTTGGACAGCAGGATCTTGCCACCTTTCTTTTGGACAGCAGGGATCTTGCCCCTTTCTTTTGGGACAATAGGGACTTGCCACCTTTCTTTTGGACAGTAGGAATTCTTTGCCACCTTTCTTTTGGACAACAGGAACTTGCCATCTTTCTTTTTGGACAACAGGATCTTGGTACCTTTCTTTTTGGACAACAGGATCTTGCCACCTTCTTTTTGGGCAATAGGTCTTGCTACTTTTTTTAGACACAGGATCTTGCCACTTTCATTTTTGGGCAACAGGATCTTGCCCCCTTTCTTTTTGGGCAATAGGTTCTTGCCACCTTTCTTTTTAGACACAGGATCTTGCCACCGTTCTTTTTGGACGGCAGGGATTTGCACCTTTCTTTGTGAGGCAATAGGTTCTTGCCACCTATCTTTTTGGACAACAGGATCTTGCCACTTTCTTTTTTTTGGACAGCAGGATCTTGCCCCCTTTCTTTTTGGGCAATAGGTTTTTTTTCCTTCCACCTTTCTTTTTGGACAGCAGGATCTTGCCACCTTTCTTTTTGGACAATAGGTTCTTGCTACCTTTCTTTTTAGACAACAGGATCTTGCCACACCTTTCATTTTGGGCAACAGGATCTTGCCCCCCTTTCTTTTTGGGCAAATAGGTTCTTGCCACCAAAATTTCTTTTTAGACAACAGGATCTTGCCACCTTTCTTTTTGGACAGCAGGATCTTGCCACCTTTCTTTTTGGACAGCAGGATCTTGCCACCTTTCTTTTTGGACAACAGGATCTTGCCACCTTTCTTTTTGGGCAGTAGGATCTTGCCACCTTTCTTTTTGGACAGCAGGATCTTGCCACCTTTCTTTTTGGACAGCAGGATCTTGCCACCTTTTTTTTTTGGACAGCAGGATCTTGCCACCTTTCTATTTGGGCAATAGGATCTAGCCACCTTTCTTTTTGGACAACAGGAACTTGGGCAATAGGATCTTGCCACCTTTCTTTTTGGACAGCAGGATCTTGCCACCTTTCTTTTTGGACAGCAGGATCTTGCCACCTTTTTTTTTGGACAGCAGGATCTTGCCCCCTTTCTATTTGGGCAATAGGATCTAGCCACCTTTCTTTTTGGACAACAGGTTCTTGGTACCTTTCTTTTTGGACAACAGAATCTTGCCACCTTTCATTTTGGACAACAGGATCTTGCCACCTTTCTTTTTGGACAGCAGGATCTTGCCCCCTTTCTTTTTGGACAACAGGATCTTGCCACCTTTCTTTTTGGACAGCAGGATCTTGCTACCTTTCTTTTTGGACAGCAGGATCTTGCCACCTTTCTTTTTGGACAGCAGGATCTTGCCCCCTTTCTTTTTGGACAACAGGATCTTGCCACCTTTTTTTGGACATTAGGATCTTGCCACCTTTCTTTTTGGGCAACAGGATCTTGCCACCTTTCTTTTTGGACATCAGGATCATGCCACCTTTCTTTTTGGACAGCAGGATCTTGCCCCCTTTCTATTTGGGCAATAGGATCTTGCCACCTTTCTTTTTGGACAACAGGAACTTGCCATCTTTCTTTTTGGACAACAGGAATCTTGCCACCGGTTTCTTTTTGGACAACAGGACCTTACCACCTTTCTTTTTGGACATCAGGATCTTGCCACCTTTCTTTTTGGACGCAGTATCTTGCCACCCTTCTCTTTGGGCAATAGGATCTTGCCACCTTTCTTTTTGGACATCAGGATCTTACCAACCTTTCTTTTTGGGCAAAGGATCTTGCCACCTTCTTTTTGGACAACAGGATCTTGGTACCTTTCTTTTCGGACAACACGATCTTCCCACCTTTCTTTTTGGGCAAAGGACTTGCCACCTTTCTTTTGTACAACAGGGAATTGTCACCTTTCTTTTTGGACAACAGGGTCTTGCCGCCTTTCTTTTTGGGAACAGGATTTCTTGCCACATTTCTTTTTGGACAACAGGATCTTGCCCAACCTTTCTTTTGGGACAGCAGGGATCTTGCCACCTTTCCTTTTTGGAATCAGGATCCCTTTGCCACCTTTCTTTTTGGACCAAAAAAACAGGATCTTGCCACCTTTCTTTTTGGACAGCAGGAATCCTTGCCACCTTCTTTTTGGAACCACAAGATCTTGCCCCCTTTCTTTTGGGACCAGAGGATTCTTGCCCACCTTCTTTTTGGAATTAGGATCTTGAACCTTTCTTTTTGGACAGCAGGATCTTGCCCACCTTTCTATTGGACAATAGATCTTGCACCTTTTCTTTTTGGACATCAGGATCATGCCACCTTTCTTTTTGGACAGCAGGATCTTGCCCCATTTCTATTTGGGCAATAGGATCTTGCCACCTTTCTTTTTGGACAACAGGAACTTGCCATCTTACTTTTTGGACAACAGGATCTTGCCACCTTTCTTTTTGGACAACAGGACCTTACCACCTTTCTTTTTGGACATCAGGATCTTGCCACCTTTCTTTTTGGATGCAGTATCTTGCCACCTTCTATTTGGGCATATATTGGCCACCTCTTTTGCCACATCAGGATCTTACCACCTTCTTTTTGGGGCAATAGGATCTTGCCCACCTTTCTTTTTGGACAACAGGATCTTGTCACCTTTCTTTTCGGACAACACGATCTTCCCACCTTTCTTTTTGGGCAACAGGATCTTGCCACCTTCCTTTTTGTACAACAGGATCTTGTCACCTTTCTTTTTGGACAACAGGATCTTGCCGCCTTTCTTTTTAGGCAACAGGATCTTGCCACATTTCTTTTTGGACAACAGGATCTTGCCACCTTTCTTTTTGGACAGCAGGATCTTGCCACCTTTCTTTTTTGACATCAGGATCTTGCCACCTTTCTTTTTGGACAACAGGATCTTGCCACCTTTCTTTTTGGACAGCAGGATCTTGCCACCTTTCTTTTTGGACAACAAGATCTTGCCCCCTTTCTTTTTGGACAGCAGGATCTTGCCAACTTTCTTTTTGGACATTAGGATCTTGCAACCTTTCTTTTTGGACAGCAGGATCTTGCCACCTTTCTATTTGGACAATAGATCTTGCCACCTTTCTTTTTGGACATCAGGATCTTACCACCTTTCTTTTTGGGCAATAGGATCTTGCCACCTTTCTTTTTGGACAACAGGATCTTATCACCTTTCTTTTTGGACAACAGGATCTTGCCACCTTTCCTTTTGGACAACAGGATCTTGCCGCCTTTCTTTTTGGACAACAGGATCTTGTCACCTTTCTTTTTGGGCAACAGGATCTTGCCAACCGTTTCTTTTTTGAAAAAGGATCTTGTCACCTTTCTTTTGGGGACCAACAAGGAATTTTCTTTTGCCAAACTTTCCATTTCTTTTTGGACAACAGGATCTTGCCACCTTTTCTTTTTTGGACATACCAGGAGGGCTTATTTCACCTTTTTTTCCTTTTTGGACAAACAGGATCTTGCCAGGCAATCTTGCCCCCTTTGGCAACTTGGATCTTGCCACCTTTTCCTTTTTTGGACAACAAGGATCTTGCCACCTTCCTTTTTGGGACAAACAGGAATCTTGACCACCTTTCTTTTTGGACAACAGGATCTTGTTCACTTCACCTTTTTGGACAAACAGGATCTTGCCACTTTCTTTTTTGGACCAAACAGGATCTTGCCACTTTCTTTTTGGACAACAGGATCTTGACCTTTCTTTTTGGACAGCAGGATCTTGCCACCTTTCTTTTTGACAAAAGATCTTGCCCCCTTTCTTTTTGGACATCAGGATCTTACCACCTTTCCTTTTTGGGCAATAGGAATCTTGCCACCTTTCTTTTTGGACAATAGGATCTTATCACCTTTCTTTTTGGGACAAACAGGATCTTGCCACCTTTCCTTTTGGACCAACCGGGATCTTGCCGCCTTTTCTTTTTGGACAACGGATCTTGTCACCTTCTTTTTAGGCAACAGGATCTTGCCACCTTCTTTTTGAAAAGGATCTTGTCACCTTTCTTTTTGGACAACAGGATCTTGCCAACTTTCATTTTGGACAACAGGATCTTGCCACCTTTCTTTTTGGACAACAGGAGCTTATCACCTTTCTTTTTGGACAACAGGATCTTGCCGCCTTTCTTTTTGGGCAACTGGATCTTGCCACCTCCTTTTTGGACAACAGATCTTGCCACAATTTCTTTTTGGACAACAGGATCTTGCCACCTTTCTTTTTGAACAGCAGGATCTTGCCACTTTCTTTTCTTTTGGACAACAAGATCTTGCCCCCTTTCTTTTTGGACATCAGGATCTTACCACCTTTCTTTTTGGGCAATAGGATCTTGCCACCTTTCTTTTTGGACAACAGGATCTTTATCACCCTTTCTTTTTGGACAAACAGGATCTTGCCACCTTTCCTTTTGACGAAAACAGGATCTTGCCCGCCTTTTTTTTCTTTTTGGACACCAGGATTTGTCACTTTCTTTTGGGCAACAGGATCTTGCCACTTTCTTTTTGAAAAGGATCTTGTCACCTTTCTTTTTGGACAACAGGGATCTTGCCAACTTTCATTTTGGACAACAAGATCTTGCCACCTTTCTTTTGGACAACAGGAGCTTATCACCTTTCTTTTTGGACAACAGGATCTTGCCGCCTTTCTTTTTGGGCAACTGGATCTTGCCACCTTCCTTTTTGGACAACAGGATCTTGCCACATTTCTTTTTGGACAACAGGATCTTGCCACCTTTCTTTTAGGACAGCAGAATCTTGCCACCTTTCTTTTTGGACAACAGGATCTTGCCACCTTCCTTTTTGGACAACAGGATCTTGCCACCTTTCTTTTTGAACAACAGGATCTTGTCACCTTCCTTTTTGGACAACAGGATCTTGCCACCTTTCTTTTTGGACAACAGGATCTTGCCACCTTTCTATTTGGGCAACAGGATCTTGTCTCCTTTCTCTTTGGACAACAGGATCTTGCCCCCTTTCGTTTTGGGCAACAGGATCTTGCCACCTTTCTTTTTAGGCAACAAGATCTTGCCAACTTTCTTTTTGGGTAACAAGATCTTGCCACGTTTCTTTTTGGACAACAGGATCTTGCCACCTTTCTTTTTGGACAACAGGATCTTGCCGCCTTTTATTTTGGGCAATAGGTTCTAGCCACCTTTCTTTTTGGACAGCAGGATCTTGCCACCTTCCTTTTTGGACAACAGGATCTTGCCACCTTTCTTTTTGAACAGGATCTTGTCACCTTTCTTTTTGGACATCAGGATCTTCCCAACTTTCTTTTTGGACAACAGGATCTTGCCACCTTTCTTTTTGGACAACAGGAGCTTATCACCTTTCTTTTTGGACAACAGGATCTTGCCGCCTTTCTTTTTAGGCAACAGGATCTTGCCACCTTCCTTTTTGGACTGCAGGATTTTGCCACATTTCTTTTTGGACAACAGGATCTTGCCACCTTTCTTTTAGGACAGCAGAATCTTGCCACCTTTCTTTTTGGACAACAGGATCTTGCCACCTTCCTTTTCGGATAACAGGATCTTGCCACCTTTCTTTTTGGACAACAGGATCTTGTCACCATTTTTTTTGGACAACAGGATCTTGCCACCTTTCTTTTTGGACAACAGGATCTTGCCACCTTTTTATTTGGGCAACAGGATCTTGTCACCTTTCTCTTTGGACAACAGGATCTTGCCGCCTTTCTTTTTGGGCAACAGGATCTTGCCACCTTTCTTTTTAGGCAACAGGATCTTGCCAACTTTCTTTTTGGGTAACAAGATCTTGCCACATTTCTTTTTGGGCAACAGGATCTTGCCACCTTTCTTTTTCGACAACAGGATCTTGCCGCCTTTTATTTTGGGCTATAGGTTCTTGCCACCTTTCTTTTTGGACAGCAGGATCTTGCCGCCTTTCTTTTTGGACAACAGGATCTTGCCACCTTTCTTTTTGGACAGTAGGATCTTGCCCCCTTTCTCTTTGGGCAATAGGTTCTTGCCACCTTTCTTTTTGGACAGCAGGATCTTGCCACCTTTCTTTTTAGAAATAGGATCTTGCCACCTTTCTTTTTGGACAGCAGGATCTTGCCACCTTTCTTTTTGGACATCAGGATCTTGCCACCTTTCTTTTTGGACAGCAGGATCTTGCCACCTTTCTTTTAGAACAGCAGGATCTTGTCACCTTTCTATTTGGGCAGTAGGATCTTGCCACCTTTCTTTTTAGACAATAGGATCTTGCCACCTTTCTTTTTGGACAGCAGGATCTTGCCACCTTTCTTTTTGGGCAGTAGGATCTTGCCACCATTCTTATTGGACATCAGGATCTTGCCACCTTTCTTTTTGGGCAATAGGATCTTGCCACCTTTCTTTTTGGACAACAGGATCTTGTCACCTTTCATTTTGGACTACAGGATCTTGCCACCTTTCTTTTTGGACAACGGGATCTTGCCGCCCTTTCTTTTTGGGCAACAGGATCTTGCACCCTTTTTTTGGACAGCAGGATCTTGCCACCTTTCTTCTTGGACAACAGGATCTTGCCAACCTTTCTTTTTGGACAACAGGATCTTGTCAACTTTCTTCTTAGGCAACAGTATCTTGCCGCCTTTCTTTTTGGACAATAGGATCTTGTCACCTTTGCTTTTTGGACAAAAGGATCTTGCCTTTTTTTTTTGGCGGCCCCTTTCTTTTTAGGACCCCACCATAACAGGATCTTGACACCAGGATTCTTCTTTTTTGGACAAAACCTTCCCTTTTTTTGGACAGTAGGATACTTTGCCACCTTCTTTTTGGGACAAACAGGAATCTTGCCACCTTTCTTTTGGACATCAGGATTCTTGCACCTTTTTTTGTCTTTTTGGCGGACAAAAGGATCTTGTCTTTTTCCTTTTTGGGCACTTTTTGGGCCAACAGGAACTGTCACCTTTCTTTTTGGACAACAGGATATTGTCTTGACCTTTCTTTTTGGGCAACAGGATCCTGCCAACTATCTTTTTGGGCAACAGGATCTTGCCACCTTCCTTTTTGTACAACAGGATCTTGTCACCTTTCTTTTTGGACAACAGGATCTCGCCACCTTTCTTTTTGGGCAACAGGATTTTGCCACCTTTCTTTTTGGACAACAGGATCTTGCCACCTTTCTTTTTAGACATCGGGATCTTGCCTCCTTTCTTTTTGGACAACAGGATCTTGCCACCTTTCTTTTTGGACAACAGGATCTTGCTGCCTTTCTTTTTGGACAGTAGGATACTTGCCACCTTTCTTTTTGGACAGCAGGATCTTGCCACCTTTCATTTTGGACATCAGGATCTGCCAACTTTCTCTTTGGACAACAGGATCTTGCCACCTTTCTTTTTGGGCAACAGGAACTTGTCACCTTTCTTTTTGGACAAGAGGATCTTGCCACCTTTCTTTTGGACAACAGGATTTTGCCACCTTTCTTTTTGGACAACAGGATCTTGCCACCTTTCTTTTTGGGCAACAGGACCTTACCACCTTTCTTTTTGGACAACAGGATCTTGTCACCTTTTTTTTTGGACAACAGGATCTTGCCACCTTTCTTTTTGGACAACAGGATCTTGCCACCTTTCTTTTTGGACAACAGGATCTTGCCACCTTTCTTTTTGGGCAACAGGATCTTGTCACCTTTCTTTTTGGACAACAGGATCTTGCCACCTTTCTTTTCGGGCAACAGGATCTTGCCGCCTTTCTTTTTTGGCAATAGGATCTTGCCACCTTTCTTTTTGGGTAACAAGATCTTGCCACCTTTCTTTTTGGACATTAGGGTCTTGCCACCTTTCTTTTAAGACAACAGGATCTTGCCGCCTTTCTTTTTGGGTAACAAGATCTTGCCACCTTTCTTTTTGGACATTAGGGTCTTGCCACCTTTCTTTTAGGACAACAGGATCTTGCCACCTTTCTTTTTGGGTAACAAGATCTTGCCACCTTTCTTTTTGGACATTAGGGTCTTGCCACCTTTCTTTTAGGACAACAGGATCTTGCCACCTTTCTTATTGGACAGCAGGATCTTGCCACCTTTCTTTTTGGACAACAGGATCTTGCCACCTTTTTTTTTGTACAACAGGATCTTGTCACCTTTCTTTTTGGACAAAAGGATCTTGCCACCTTTCTTTTTGGACAACAGGATCTCGCCACCTTTCTTTTTGGGCAACAGGATCTTGCCACCTTTCTTTTTGGACAACAGGATCTTGCCACCTTTCTTTGGACAGCAGGATCTTGCCCCATTTCTTCTTGGGCAATAGGTTCTTGCCACCTTTCTTTTTGGACAACAGGATCTTGCCACCTTTCTTTTTAGAAAACAGGATCTTGCCACCTTTTTTTTTGTACAACAGGATCTTGTCACCTTTCTTTTTGGACAAAAGGATCTTGCCACCTTTCTTTTTGGACAACAGGATCTCGCCACCTTTCTTTTTGGGCAACAGGATCTTGCCACCTTTCTTTTTGGACAACAGGATCTTGCCGCCTTTCTTTATGTGCAACAGGATCTTGCCGCCTTTCTTTTTTGCAATAGGATCTTGCCACCTTTCTTTTTGGGTAACAAGATCTTGCCACATTTCTTTTTGGACAACAGGATCTAGCTTTCTTTCTTTTAGGACAACAGGATCTTGCCGCCTTTTTTTTGGGCAATATGTTCTTGCCACCTTTCTTTTTGGACATCAGGATCTTGCCACCCTTCTATTTGGGCAATAGGATCTTCTCACCTTTCTTTTTGGACAGCAGGATCTTGCCACCTTTCTTTTTGGGCAATAGGATCTTGCT
The DNA here is from genome assembly GCF_015104395.2 of Macrobrachium nipponense. Lineage (NCBI taxonomy): Eukaryota > Metazoa > Arthropoda > Malacostraca > Decapoda > Palaemonidae > Macrobrachium > Macrobrachium nipponense. The sequence goes on along the minus strand of NC_087211.1, from coordinate 66,781,470 downwards.
ACCTTTTTTTTTGGACAACAGGATCTTGTCTCCTTTCTTTTTGTTCTTTTTGGGCAACAGGATCTTGTCACCTTTCTTTTTGGACAACAGGATCTTGCCACCTTTCTTTTTGGACAACAGGATCTTGCCACCTTTCTTTTTGGGCAACAGGATCTTGCCACCTTTCTTTGGGTAACAAGATCTTGCCACCTTTCTTTTTGGACAACAGGATCTTGCCACCTTTCTTTTTGGACAACAGGATCTTGCCGCCTTTCATTTTGGGCAACAGGATCTTGCCACCTTTCTTTTTGGACAGCAGGATCTTGCCACCTTTCTTTTTGGACAGCAGGAACTTGCCACCATTCTTTTTGGACAGCAGGATCTTGCCACCTTTCTTTTTTGGCAACAGGATCTTGCCACCTTTTTTTTTGGACAACAGGATCTTGTCACCTTTCTTTTTGGACAACAGGATCTAGCCACCTTTCTTTTTGGTACAACAGGATCTTGCCACCTTTCTTTTTGGGCAACAGGATCGTGCCACCTTTCTTTTTTGGCAACAGGATCTTGCCACCTTTCTTTTTGGGCAACAAGATCATGCCACCTTTCTTTTTGGGCAATAGGATCTTGCCACCTTTCTCTTTGGGCAACAGGATCTTGCCACCTTTCTTTTTGGACAACAAGATCTTTCCACCTTTCTTTTTGGGCAATAGGATCTTGCCACCTTTCTTTTTGGACAACAGGATCTTGTCACCTTTCTTTTTTGACAACAGGATCTTGCCACCTTTCTTTTTGGATAACAGGATCTTGCCACCTTTCCTTTTTTGGGTAACAGGATCTTGCCTTCTTTCTTTTTGGGCAACGGGATCTTGCCACCTTTCTTTTTGGACAACAGGATCTTGCCACCTTTCTTTTTAGACAACAGGATCTTGCCACCTTTCTTTTTGGACAACAGGATCTTGCCACCTTTCTTTTTGGGTAACAGGATCTTGCCACCTTTCTTTTTGGGCAATAGGATCTTGCCACCTTTCTTTTTGGACAACAAGATCTACCCATCTTTCCTCTGGGCAGATGAATGTTCTAACCTTTATTTAGTTCTCTGACGTACAAATTTCTTCTTCCCATACCTTTTTAATGGGCAACTTTCGCTTTCCATATTATATGCTTTCTCTCGTTCTTAGCGGCAACTTGACTTTCCTTTCTTTCTTACGGGCAGTTTAATCTTCCCATCGTTCGCTTTCATATTTGTTATGAAGTGTCAGAATCTTTTACTCTAGATTCTTCAGACAGCGTAAATAATGGCCCCTAAGACTTTTCGATATCGTAGTAGTTTATTTTAAGTGAGCAAATAACAACAGAAGGCACAATATTCGGTGCCACGAAACCATTTTTGACTTGTGCCAAAAAAAAGGGAAGAGATGGGCTTAACCACTAATTTAATGACAGACAAGATTTATAAAGAAAGTCTTCAGAAAGAAAGAAAAAAAGAAAAAATATAAATCTTAAATCGTCCTTTCTGATAGGTAATCTGCAGGGTAGCGTAAGATAATTATTAACCGTTTTTCGCTTACTCTGGGAGTAAGCCCACAAACTACTTTGTTGTTCTTGTTAGGGGGTAGGAAAACCTAAAAATGTTCGATGTGTTAAAGATACAGGAATTTTAGGATATGATATTTATTTATTTATTAGAATGAAAAAGTAAAAAATAAATAATAGGCATGTTAAACAGTACAGAAAAACTATTTCTGACAAAATATAGAGTATTTATTTCAGTCTTCGTTGGTGAAACAATGGGCTATTTGACCGTAGATTTTAGCACGTACCCAGAGTAAGCTGGAGTTCGGATCACACCTTGTTAAGCATTTTGCTTGTATGCAGTCGGTTTTAAAATGTCATTCGTGGAAAGTTAACATTTAAGAATTCCAAAAGAGCAGAAGTATTTGTGTGGACATGGTCTGGGAACAAGAGCCTTTTTCAATTTTCAATATATTAAATTTCCTTTTCGCCAGAATCTCCGAGATTTTGAATTTGTAGGTCTCTTACCTTCCACCATTAAGGGAAATGAGGCCTTGAACGAACATTATTGAATATTACGATATTAACAAAGCTCGTTGTATCGATTAGTGAATTTTCAGAAACCTAAAGCAATTTTTACATTTTATATCCTTGAATTTTCAACATTATTTTTCGCGGGAAAAAAAGTGCAGAAAAATTAAGGAATATTTCCAACATAAAACCCTGTATTTATTATTTCTGTCTTCCACCTATTCTTGGAAGTAGAAAAATAAGGGAATATTTCCAACTTAAAGCCCTGTATATTTTATTTCTATCTTCCATCCATTCTTGGAAGCACAAATATTTCATTTTCTGACATTTTTCTATACATTCTTAAGAACTCGTTCCGTAAAGAATATCTACTGAAGTAGAATAAATTTGATAATACTTCAGGTGAAATTTATTTAGCAATGTAATGAAAGGAATTAATAAAGATTACTTGTATCGAAATAGAAATAATCTAATATTGCTTGAACGGTGAATAAAATCCAGAAAATTGAATTCCCCGATTCCATGATTCCTTATCAGGAATCCATTCAGCATCGTGAATCAGTTCAAATCTTATTAATTTCCATTACCGAAGTAAAAATGATTTAATAACATTCATCGAGGGTGAATAAACTGGGGTCAATTGAAATCATTATATTACTTTATTTAGTATCAGAAATCAATGTAACACTGAGTACATAAAAAGAAATCAAATCAGTACAGTGACATGGATGTACAATGATAGTGAAGCCTGTGGTAGTATACAAAGCATATAGTATTTATTTATATATAATGAACATCACATTGCTGATTATTTGTTTTTCATTATTTTTTTCTTCAACATTTTACTTCTTCAAACACATAAACATAAAGCACTACATCATCGTACAATTTTTTATTATAGTTTTTTTATCTGTATCAGTTATTTATCACCATTTTTTCCTTAGACACATTTTTTTTGTCCATGCGAAAGTCTCATTTTTTCCATAATGCCTTTCAAAAAAAAATTTTCTTTGCTTTGTGTTTGCATTGTTAATGTTTCTCTTGTTTAAAAAAATGCCCACGTTTGGGTTCATTTAGCAGTGCTTGCTTTCATGACTGAAATGTAAAAAATATTTCGAGTGATGTCCAAATACTCATCACTGTCACTTGTATCATTATCAGAATCATTATCACCCCTTCATTATCATCACCGAGGTCATTATCGCTTTAATCCACTATCATCCCTTATCAACTCCACTTGCACCATTATCAAAATCATTGCCACCTAGTTCATTATAAAATTATGATAACCATTTTCATCACCATTACTAACACTCTTTATCAAGTTCATCACTCTCACCTTCATTGTAGTAGCCATCATTACGCTTTAGAGTTTTCCAGTTTCATATTTTTCATTTGTAAAAATATTCCATTTTCATTATACAACTTGAAAAGTCACGAAGGATTACCAGCTCTTCCATTATACTATCCCCAGTGACAAATGGGCAGATATCTGCATTTATCTCTCTTCATGCACCAACTTTGTGAAAATAATTTTTGTGGACAATTTTTCATGATGTCTTTACTGCGATGTACATAAACATACACACACACACACACACACACACACACACACACATATATATATATATATATATATATATATATATATATATATATATACATATATATACACATATATGTATACATACATATATATATGTACACGTATGTATTAACATACATATATATAATAATATACACGTATGTATACGTATATAAATGTACGTATGTATGTATGTATGTATTAATATATAAATACAGCATATATATATATATATATATATATATATATATTATATATATATATATAGATATATATGATTATGAGATATATAGATATATATATATATATTAGATTATGAAATATATATATATATATATATATATATATATATATATATATGTGTGTGTGTGTGTGTGTGTATGTGTATGTATATGTATATATATACATAATGACATATCTATTTCCACTTTGATTTGAACACCCTTTTTATCGAGATCTCTTTCAATAATTTAATACCATTTCACAGTGATCATTATCGTAATTGATTTCCCTGGAATATCTTTTTTTTTTTTTTTAGGAGTCTCACAGGAGATAAAAAAAACTTTGGAAAATGAAAGTCTTTCATCACAGATGCACCTGAAGGAGATGGAGTAAGAAAATAGACTAGACACTCAGTCGATTTCGGACTTCATTTCATTTTTTTTATTCATTTCAGTGTGTTTCCCTTATCCTCTGCTATTCATTTCATTCGAAGATTTATATTCTTGTGTGTGTATGCGTGAATTTATACCTGTGTGCGTGTGCTGTATAAATGTATGTGTATTTCAATCGATTAGGACTTGCTGAGAAAACTAAAACACTGTATTTCCCATTTTCTGAAATCATTTGATTTCTCTTGGAAACTTCACCTCTGACAATCACACTGCAAACCGCGACGTGAAC
>NC_087211.1:66714460-66771960 GCF_015104395.2 Macrobrachium nipponense | reverse complement strand
AGCGAGGAACTGATAGTACACGTCACACATCACGTGACCTAGAGAATGTGTCTTTATCAGCGATTATGAAGTTTTTCCACTGTGCGAATATTTTTTTTATTATTTGCTAGTTATTTTTAAAACTGTAATTTCGTGTTTCAAAAGCTTTGAAGTTTTCCCTAAAAAACAAGAAGTTTTAAATGATTTTGCACTTTATTTTTAAACTTGAAAAATTCGTTTCTCAGAGACTAAAGTTTTCCCTCTATATTAATATTTTTTAGTGATTTGCAAGTTATTTTTTTTAGCTTAAAAGCTCTTGTTTCAGACGCTTTGAAGTTTTCCCACGTTACACATATTTTGTTAGATTATTCTAATTCTTTGCAAGCTTTTTAAATTTTATAATTCACATTTCAGAGACTTTAAAGCTCTTCCACAATACTAAAATTTTAATAATTATTTGCTCGTTATTTTTAAACTTAAGATTTTAAAAGTATTTTCAAGTTATTACTAATCTTAAAAATTCATGTTTCGGAGGCTTTTTTTTTCATTGATATGAATAATTTTAAATTATGTGCAAATTAATTTTAAACTTAAAAATATCAAATTTAAATTTTGAAAAATTGCTTTCCGTCATTTTTTGAAAGAAATTCACTTCGGTATGTTTAAGAGGACACCAGTCTTAATTAATTTTCATTAAACTATACTGAACTCCCATAGGTAGACTATGCTAGTAACCGACCTTACCCACAAAAGAGTCCATTTACTCTAAACCATTAAAAAACACTAACAGACTTTGCGTGCCTAGAAACTTGGATAACTCCCTAACGGCGCATTGAACGTCCCCCATATTATATCATAAAGCGGTGCAGCTGCGGGCTTAATGACAGCATCGGCCTGTATTATGACTCCTGACGGCTGGAACAGCTGCACGGAATATCACTGCAGTCCACCTTCCCAGTTTCCCCACCCAGCTGCACAGGGGGCGCTGCAGTAGACGAATTTCGTCGTAAGTTTGGGACCTACACCCTAATACACTTTTCCACGGCTACTATACCTTTATGTGTGTGTGTGTGTGTGTGTGTGTGTGTGTGTGTTCTGTGAAGATGCGCAAATTAGGCTAGGTGTCGTATTTGCGTATTTTAATAAGTTGTGATTTGATATTTTTATCTATATTTGTCGTCAGTTATTCGTGTATGAGTTTTTTTTTTTTTTTTTTTTTTTTTTTTCTTTTTTTTTTTTTTTTGCCAATTAAAGTAAATAGTGACACTTATTCTGAAAAACGGCGAAAACACACTTGTTCTAAATTAAGACAAGATAGTAACACACTTATCCTCAATTAAGGCAAAATAGTAAAACTTTTATTCTGAATTAGGGCAAGATAGTAACACTTATCCTAAGTAAAGGCAAAATAGTAACACACTTATCCTGAATGAAAGCTAAGTAGTAGCACACTTATGAATTAAGGCAAGATAGTAACACACTTATCCTGAATTAAGGCGAGATAGTAACACACTTATCCTAAATTAATAAGGCGAAGATTAGTTAAAGTAACACACTTATCCTAAATTAAGGCGAGATAGTAACGCACTTATTCTGAATTTGACACTATTTGATAATAGTAACATCATTGAAAAACGAAAACAAATAAAACATATCAATCAATAAAATAAAATACATGACTTATCACGTCTGCCTCTCCCAATGAAGTGGTAATTAGCATTAATGGCTTTTCCAGAATGGGACCACCTCTTAACTTAATGGCTCATTAGTGTTATAATCACAGCGGATGATTTGTCTTTTCAGAAATAAATCGGTCGAATCAACCTCGTTCTGACATCGATCAAAGGGACGATCTCTCGTTTGTACGGAATTCGGTTAAACGTTCCATGTCTTGCTTGACCAGGCAAACCAAATGCATGCAAGTGCGCTCGTGCACACGCATGCACGCACACATACGTATTGGTAATATATTGTATTAAAGTATATATATGTGTATATACAGGTGATATATATATATATATATATATATATATACATATATAAAATATGTATATATTTATATCTACTATATATAAAATATTTATATACATACATATATATATGTATAGTAATATATATATATATATATATATATATATATATATATATATATATATATATATATATATATGTATATATATGTATATATATATATATATATATATATATATATATATATATATATATATATACGTATATGTATGTGTATATGTATGTATATATATATATATATATATATATATATATATATATATATATAGTATATATCTGTATACATGCATAAATATTATATAATATATATATATATATTTATATATAAAAATATTTATATAAATATATATGAAAACATATTAGGATATTTTTTATAGCCCCGTGACATTCTTCACCGCAGTTCACTGACCCTCAATTGCCTATTAGCAGCCTAGGTCAACAGAGGCATATTGGAATCTAATGGAACGTTATTGCCCGCTTGGGAATCGAATCTGGGCGCTAACCTCCCAGTTCTCCAGCAGCGAGTCTTTTTCCGGGATGAGGTTGCGAGACTCGTGTGTGTGTGCGTGTGTGCGGATGTGCAAACAAGAAAAAAAAAGACGAAGCCTTTTACGTATTATTATAAATATTTTCGAAAATATATCTGGCCCACCAGATCCTGATCTCCCTCATAAATCAGCATTACATTTTTATTGAGCGAATAATTCAGCCGACTGTATTCAGCCGACTCTATGCACTTATCCAGACTTGTATTTGCACCAAGGCATGTGTCTGTGCCGTGTCAATTTCCCGTCCCCAGCCATTGGGGCAAAACTATTATCACGTCTCCTCTCTCTCTCTCTCTCTCTCTCTCTCTTCTCCTCTTTCCTTCTCTCTCTATCTCTCTCTCTCTCTCTCTCTCTCTCTCTCTGTCTTCATTTATGGCTGGATATTGCATGTGCACATGTATATGCAGAGCGTTTGAACGCGGCTGCATATGTATTTGGCGGTTTGCGCGGGAGATATAGTGGATATTGTGTGCTAGCATGCACATGAATGCATTTGTGTAGGTAGGGTTCATTTGTATATATGGACACTCGTGGTTTCATGTGCGTAGTTCGTGTCTAAGCTGCACCAATAACTCACTGTTGTTATTTGTAACTTGTTATTGTAACTTGTTATCACGTCCTAACTCTCCTCCGCAGTTTGTTGTATAGGAAGGTGAATTCGAATGAAAATGAATGGTTATTCATTTCATGAAAAGTTAATCAGTAAAGAAGAGAGATGGATAGAGAAATATAAACATTCATTCATATTTTGTTAAGTGATTAACAGTCTGCCTCTCATTTCTAATCTTTAACCTTTTTGATGTATTAGGTGGGGTGGCACTCTCTCTAGACGGGGTTAGACCCTACCCCCTACCCCTTCCATCAACAGAAAAATATGTATTTTAAGTTTATTTCGTCCTAGTGAAGACATGTTATTTATGGCAGGTCTTTAAAAGTTATAGTTTTACCTTAAAAATTATTTCATTTGTCAAGGAATGTATGCCAAGTCAGAGTTAAGCATGCAGCTAAGTCAACAATGGAAAATCAATTTAAAAACTCAAGAAGTGAGTCGTAATCCAAGAGGTACGAACCATCAAATCTTTCATATCCATCCGCATCGGTACGCAGAGAACACTCCCCCAAAACACAGTCATACAATCCTAACCTATGAAAAAGAAAATGGGATTCAGCGCTCGTGAATACGAGAAGGAAATAGAAAACGCGACGCGCAAACGAGCGGTTGGGTCCTTCCAGCCTTTGTGGCAGCTGAGCATCACTTCGACAACGGTGTCGTTTCGTCCCCAAGAACGGGTTTGTTTCGTCCCAAAACAGTGTCATTCTGTTCCAAGTACAGTGCCGTTGCGTCCCTTGATGCGACATGCCACCGAGGAATTCCTGGCGTAATGGAGTGAGCGTCCTTTTGTACGTTTTTCGTAAAGGGTCGCTTTTGGCGTGGGCGCGTTCTCGTCGCTTTACGATTACCGAGCGACGGTTTATTGATACATTTTCACGTTTGGGCTCAGTTGATGGCGTTTGGTATAAAGAACGATGCATAAGGAATTGTTAAGAGATTGTTCCGCGCATCTAGATATTCGGGCAGTGTCTGGTAATATATTTTTATAGATGCAGTCATACAAATACACAAAAATAAACACGAGGGTAAAATGGATATTATTGTCGTGTATGCTAATAGGTCAGAGTAGCATATTCTGTCTGTGGAATACATTGCAAATATGTTTTGATAACATTTCATGCATATGTTTAGGGAAAACTTTTGATAACATTTCATGCATATGTTTAGAGGAAAACGATACTTTGATAGTTTAGGGAAAACTTTTATAACATTTCATGCATAGTTTAGGGAAAACTTTTGATAAACATTTAATGTCATAGGTTTAGAGAAAACTTTTGATTAACATTTCATGCATTTATTGGGTTAAAAGGGAAAACCTTTTTATAACATTTCATGCATATGTTTAGGGAAAACTTTTGATAACATTTCATGCATATGTTTAGGGAAAACTTTTGATAACATTTCATGCATATGTTTAGGGAAAACTTTTGATAACATTTCATGCCTATGTTTAGGGAAAAGCTTTGATAATATTTCATGCATATGTTTAGAGGAAAACCTTTGATAACATTTCATGCATTTGTTTAGAGAAAACTTTTGATAACATTTCATGCATATATTTAGAGAAAACTTTTGATAACATTTCATGCATATGTTTAGAGAAAACTTTTGATAACATTTCATGCATATGTTTAGGGAAAACATTTGATAACATTTCATGCACATGTTTAGGGAAAACTTTTGATAACATTTCATACATATGTTTAGAGGAAAAATACCCATCATAGTCAAATTAGAAGAGTATAAATAGATTTTCATTAACTGCAAATGTACGAGTGTATCAACTGATCGATATACAAGAAACAAATAAATTAGTACCAATTTAAACAAATAAATTAATACCAATTTAAACAAATTAATTGATACCAATTTAAACAAATTAATTAATACCAATTTAAAACCCGTGACTGGAATTAAAATTAATATATGCGAACTCCTATATCCAACATCTCGTCTCGGCCACGCCCAAGTATCTCTCTCTCTCTCTCTCTCTCTCTCTCTCTCTCTCTCTCTCTCTCTCTCTCTCTCATCATCTCAATGAAGCACTTAACCGAGAACCAAGCGTAGACGGGAGGCCCATAAACAAACGCCTACAAATCCCAGACCGCAGTTATGAAGCGTCGTACGAACTTATTGCGCGAGCTCAAGCACGCTCGACCTGTCGTGAGTAAGACTCGTTGCGCGCAACAAACTCCTACGCCAAGATCTAGGTTTATCTGGATTCTAGACCTTAAGCTACGGGATAGTGGGATAGTGCCGTCAGTGCGCTTCAAGTTGTGCACCGTAGGCATTAATTAAGGTTCTTTGCGGCGTGCCTATGGTCCCTAGCTGCGACCCCTTTCATTCCTTTTACTGCACCTCCTTTCACATTCCCTTTCTGCCATCTTACTTTCCACCCTCTCTTAAACAGTTTTTGAAAGAGCAATTAAAAAAAAAACTATCAGGTAAAAAAACAAATATTTTAAAAAACGATCATTTAATAAACATTCATATAAAGAACGATCATTTAAAGAGACGAACATTTGAAAAAAAACGATCATTTGAATAACGATCATTTAAAAAAACCCGTCATTTATAGAAAGATCATTTAAAAAACGTTCATCCAAAAAACGATCATTTAAAAAAACATTATTTAAAAAACTATCATTTAAAAAACGATCATTAAAAAACCAACATTTAAAAAACGATCATTTAAAAAAACTCATAAAACAGATCATTAAGAAAACCATAATTCAAAAAAACCATCATTCACAAACGTGCATAAAAAGATCATTTAAATAAACGATAATTTAAGAAAACGATCATTCAAAAAAACGATTATTTAAAAAAGATCCTTTAAAAACATTCATATGAAGAAAAAACCATCATTCAAAAAACTGATCATTTAAGAAAATGCTCATCATTTTTGAATCATCATTTTTTTTACTTCGTTGTATTTCGTTTCTTTTGATTTACATCAATGTCGCCTCTTACACCATTCATCCCACTCTAAATAGACATATATGAGAGAGAGAGAGAGAGAGAGAGAGAGAGAGAGAGAGAGAGAGAGAGAGAGAGAGCTATCTTTTAAATGAACCGATTCAAAAACTAAATTAGATTTTTTTCACCCCACTCTAAATAGATATGTGAGAGAGAGAGAGAGAGAGAGAGAGAGAGAGAGAGAGAGAGAGAGAGCTATCTTTTAAATGGTACGATTCAACAACCAAATTAAAAGAAATTATAATAAATTAATATTTCTAATTTCAGTTTGATCTGAATGAAATCCTCTTGGGTTAACCGAATATTAAAAGTATTGATTTTTTTCCTTTTTTTACATAAATCCTTTCATTCGGTAGAAAATAACCCTTAAAAGTATTTATATTTTATACGAATTGTTTCATTCGGTACAAAATAACCCGTATTCAACATTTTTGTAATAATACTCTTCCATTCCGCTTTGCGTCCATCCTAATTGAACGAGAAAATGGAAATCAAATCCTTTTTTAAAGAGTTCCTTCATTTGTAGTCAAATGTTCCATTGTTTTTTAATTAAAACCTGACGGGTAGCTACCTGTACGTTTTCAACTTTTCTGTTTCATTAATTTAACCAAAATTGGATATTGAATAACCAGAAATGTTCGTGTTTGTTGTAATTGTTCGTTCCACAGTCCGTGGAAAAGACGAAAGTTACCTTATTACCTGGGTCATCTTTGCAATTTCGTTAGAAATGGATCAAGGCCAGTAAGATATTATCAAAATGGAATTAAATGTTTCAGTCAATTTTGATTTCATGTCTTTGTTCCAAAAATCATGAATTCGAAAAGCATTTTAATGGATTTAGAGAAAAGATTCTGATTAAATGAAATTAAGCCGGCAGCGTTAGCTTTTAGGTATGGTATAATTGTGTATACTATACGCATGTAAAATAAGTCGAACACATAACCCAAAATACTTTTTTTTTATTTCATTCATTTGAATATTAATATTTACTTATGTAAAGTTTAGATAAAAGCAAGATTAAATGCTTTCAGGCGCCGTCGTAACACCTGCTAGGCATCCCTTTCACACAGATATTCAGCAGTTTATTGTGTTCCTCGCTCCGACGACATTTTCAATTTTGTCAAAGAATACTATTCAGTTGGCTTTTTGTCTGTCCGTCCTCCCTCAGATCCTAAAAACTACTGAGGCTAGAGGGCTTCAAATTGTTATGTTGATCATCCACCCTCCAGTCATCAAACATACCAAATTGCAGCCCTCTAGCATCAGTAGTTTTTATTTTATTTAAGGTTAAAGTGAGCCGTGATCGTGCGTCTGGCACTGATATAGGTGCCAACAACACAAGCCACCAGCAGGCCGTGGCTGGAAGTCTTATCAGTCGCCGCTGAGAGTTTCATACAGTATTATACTCTGTACAGAAAACCCGAATTAGCCGAAGAAACTTCGGCCCATTTTTTTTTTTCTTCTCAGAATTAAATCATGCATATTGGGGCTATTCTCTTTTCTTGATTTATTTGTTTTTGATCATTAAAGCCTACGTATTACTCAGTAAAGGATTTCAATCATTTAAATTACAATGAATGTCTGAGTGATCGCGGTCATGACCTTGGGTGCCTAGTAGTAGTAGTAGCAGAGTTTTGCCTATGGAACGGCTCCGAGGGGGGTGTCTACGAATCAGCTTCACAGGTGCGCTTATACATTCTTTTGAATCTCCCTCCTCCTCCTCCCCCTCCTCCTCTCCTCCTCCTAGTCCTCCTCCTCCTCCTCCTAGTCCTCCTCCTCCTCCTCCTCCTCCTAGTCCTCCTCCTCCTCCTCCTCCTCCTCCTCCTCTTCTTCTTCCACTTCTTTCCCGTCTTCACAAACAACATATCCTACTCCCGAGTATGGCGCAATTTCGCGTTCACCTCTTCCCACACAGCACCTGCGTTCTCAGAACACACCCTTGAAGGTCTTGCTCAAAGTTACTGCTTGATAACTTTCCCGAGGATCAGTCGAAGAGGACTTCAAAAGGATACGACCTCTCAGGCACCTTGGCACCTACCACCCACCGTCCTTCGCGTCTCTCTCTCTCTCTCTCTCTCTCTCTCTCTCAGGTGCTCTTATACATATACGCGCGTTTAAATATATACGTATATACATACAATGTTTACATGTGTAAGGAGGTGGGTGTAGGGTGTAATAGGGGTGTGGCTGTATTCGAGAAGCATATGTGTGTGTGTGTGTGTGTGTGTGTCTTTGATGGTGTAACTGATCAAGACTTGAGATAACTGCTTACCTAATGGGAAATTGTAGCCTTCTTAGCCCAATTTTCAATGGTTCCTGTTTTTTTTTTTTTCTATAAGCAATGACCTACCCTAAGATAAAACTGTGCATTATGTGTGCATATTCTTCATGTTCTTATTTAAATAATGATATGCTTATTCGCCCAAATGCTGGTGTAAACTTACGAGCATTTTTTTTCATATAATACTCGACTCCAAGTGCCTTTTCTTCATTTCCTTAAAACCGTTTGATTTTGATTTTACATATCGTTTTTGTCAGAATTATTAGGCAGCAAATCTATCCGTCGGCCTCAAATAAGTCTTGGAAATCGGAAGGGTTTGAGAGAGAGAGAGAGAGAGAGAGAGAGAGAGAGAGAGAGAGAGAGAGGTGGGGAAGGAAAGACCATCTCCTTGTTTTTGAGCATATGCATAGTGGTATACTCGTAACAGTATAATGATCTGTGGACTTCGTATAAATCGGAAAGATATGAGAGAGAGAGAGAGAGAGAGAATACAAATAATACCTTTCAGGCACATGCTGAGCGATGTACTCGAAAAGTTATGTTCAATAGATATATATACAAATAAAAATCAAGAGAGAGAGAGAGAGAGAGAGAGAGAGAGAGAGAGAGAGAGAGATAGGACATGGTTTCTCTGCAAAAAATGCTTGATCTGCGAGAGAGAGCATCAACATAACAGAAAAGTGATGTTCAGTAGATATGGAAATCGAGAGAGAGAGAGAGAGAGAGAGAGAGAGAGAGAGAGAGACAACAACCACTCCCCTACCTTTGAGCACATGTACAGTGACGCCGACGGTCTTGGTACACTTCGAAGAGCAGCTGTAGTTTCCCGTATCGGCAGCGGAAGCCACCGCCTTGAAGAGCGTCAGCTTCGCCACGGGCACCGTCGCGTTCTTCTCCGTGATGTTGGACAGTTCCGCCGGGCCGGCCGTGGGCAGCGGGACCCCCGCCCGCGTCCAGGTCAAGAGAGCGGGCGGGGGGCAGCCCTCGACCTGGCAGGTGACCTCCAGACGACTGCCCAGCTGGACGTAGACCTCGGGTCCGGGTAGGACGCGGGCGACCGATTCTGTTGCGAAATTGGAAGAAGAAGAAGTTGTTTAGAAGGAAGATCGGTTTTCGCGTCTCCTCTTATCATCATTTTAAAATCAGCTGCTTACCTCGGTCAGACGGGCTACTGGGTTTAGTCTACCCCAAACAAGCTGAACAATATAATTGGAAAAACAAATGAGGGCAATGAACAAGATGTATGGACGAACAACTGTGAAACTGTGAAGTACGTGAGATGTACAATTATAAGAAGAATAAATGTATTATATGAATAATCACATACACAGCTACTTGTTCCTGTGATGGATTATTCTCGTATCTAATTGTGCATTAGTGTATTCATAAGTAGATTCAGTTCATTATTATCATAAAATAATTCACATTGTATTTTAACGTATTATATAGATTTTTATTTATTTGATATATTATTTATATTTTTTATTTGTTTATCAGTTATCTTTTTCTCTTTTCTAATGAGTAATCTCCTCTTCTATTTTATTATCTTCTGTTACTGCTTTCAAATGAACACCAAGTTCTTTCCAAGCTTGAATTTTAAGTCAGTGGCCATGTAGGCTCTTTCATATGAATAAGACTTTTTATTCTGAATAATAATATATAATAATAATAATAATATAATAATAATAATAATAATAATAATATAATAATAATAAAACTTAAATACTATTCGCGTGTGTATAATGTATAATTTATCCATCTTTTCGTACTGTGTAGGCAATTGAAAAAGTAAAGCTTTTGAAGTTCATTAATTAGTTTCTAATTTGGCCAGTTATAGTCGGGGCCCAGCCTTCGGGAGAACGTTAGAACACTCCCCCTCCCCCTCCCTCCCTCCTCCTCCTCCTCCTCCCACACGTACACCCCATACTTTCCCATTACATCAACTGCCTCTGACCCCTTCTCCTACACCATCTTCCTCTCCCCCTTCCTCCTCCAACATCGACACCATTTTCTTCCTTTACATTTCTCCACCATCGTCTTTCTCCAACACCACCTCCCCTACTTCTCTCATTTCTCCCTCACTATCATAATCTTTTCCCCCTTCTCTTTCTCCAATAACTTCTTCCCATTTTTCTCCAACACTGCTATCTTCTTCCGCCTCCACCAATATTACCACGTCATCTCCAACAGTTTCCTCCAAAACTACCATCTCTATTTTATCTCCTCCAACACCACCACCTCTTCCTCTCTACTCCAACACCACCACTTCTCCCTCTCTTCTCTAACACGACAACTTCTCCCTCTCTTCTCTAACATTACCACTTCTCCCTCTCTTCTCTAGCATTACCACTTCTCCCTCTCTTCTCCAACACCATCACTTCTCCCTTTCTCCTCCAACACCTCCTCACCTTTCTCCTTCAGCGCCATCTTCTCTACCTCTCTCCTCCAACATAACAACCTGGTCCTATTTCTCCCCCAACATCCACACCTACTCACCTTTCTCCTCCAACTCAACCTTCTCATCCTTTCTCCTCCAACACCACGATCTTTCCCTTTCTCCTTCACCACCACCTTCTCTTCCTTACTTCCTCCAACACCACCACCCCCATCACCTCCGCCATCTCCCTTCCCTCTCCTCCTCCTCCTCCTCCTCCTCCTCCCAGCAGCCGTGATCAAGGGTGAAATAATAATGCCGTCTGGACTTTCTCTCCAGGCCACACATTAGCTGGATATGATCTCATTAAAACGCGATTTTTTCTCTCGAGGGAAATTACCTTAATTTCCTCGGGACGCCGAGAGTGACTCGCTGTCGTCGTGTTTTTTTTTTTTTTTTTTTTTCTCTCTTTTTTTTCGCCAAAGGACCGTGCGACAGGAGGTTTATTGTCAGACACCGGATTGACAAAGGATTGACGAGGGTTTATCGCGGGGTGTGGTTAGGCTAAAGAACTATTAATACTATTCTCCTTCCAATTTAATACGTTTTTATCTATCTATTAATTTGTTTATTTATTTTGTCTTTTTAATAAGTGGGATATCTTCTTTGTGTATTTTCCCTTTGCCTTCTCTTGAGCCCCATATTCTTTGGAAGCTTGAATTTCAAGTCAGTGACCCCTTTGGTGGGGTTGTTCCATATGAATAGGTTTCATCTACTGAATAATAATAATAATAATAATAATAAAATAATAATAATAATAATAATAATAATAATAAAACAGGTTTTTAGTAGGGAAAAACTTTCTATCGCGAGAGTATATATAATGTTCTAAAGGGTCCACAATAATACAAAGTGTTAAGAGTCCGTGTATAATTTTTAAGACTTTACAAAAAGCTTTCGAACCCTTCCCTGGGTTCATCTTCAGTCCAAAATTATACACGGACTCTTAACACTTTGTATTATTGTGGACCCTTTAGAACAATACAGGTTTTATTGAAAAAAATGGCTATTTCAGCCGCTTTTTTTTATAGGAGTTTCTCTATTCTTCTTATTACTGACTTTTCTTCTGTACTCAAATTGGCTATTAAAACGCCAAATGGGGGATTCATGTCAAAAAAACGTGGCATTCGTCAAATTGACATGAATCCCCCATTTGGCGTTTTAATAGACAATTAGAGTACAGAAGAAAAGTCAGTAAAAAGTAAAATAGGGAACTTCTATAGAAAATAAACGCGGTTGAAATAGCCGCATTATTTCGATTAAAACATGTATTAATGAAGTATTCTTCCAGCAAATAATAATAATAATAATAATAATAATAATAATAATAATAATAATAATAATAATAATAATAATAATAATAAATACCACCCAGTCGAATTGGAGGACTGTGATAGAGCAAAAAAAAAAAAAAAAAAAATAATAATAATAATAATAATAATAATAATAATAATAACAATTTGTTTGCCTACAGATATGCAAAACAAAACAAAAAGAAACTCCGGAACCTCTTTTTAAGATTCACCGACTCAGTAGCGTTTGACCTTCATCAAAGCAAAATTCAGAATAGGCAGAAAAGTCCCCTGGACCTGTTTTTCAGTAGACAGAGGGTCAGAGATGGTTGAGGTGTTGTTGAGTAGACGTGTAGGAGATGTGTGGAGGAGGGACGTGTTAAAAGGCGAAATTATCTCACACCATGTGTAGTCATGCTCGATGGAGTCATTCAGATCAGAATTCTGCTATTTCAAAAGCCACATAGGTGCTTGTTTGAGACAGAATAGAACCAGATATCCGGCTGGTTAAGAGGGGATAAGTTGTCTTATAGAATGTATAAATGGAAGAGAATGGGGCACAGAAGAGACAAAAATAGTAAAGATACTAGATAATTCAGAAATATTCGATAATCCAGAATACCCAGAGTTTACCTCATGCGTGGTAGAATTTCCTACAAGATGTTCTACCATTCATGAGGTAAACTAGGGTCATTCTGGATTATCTAGTCATTCTTAAAGGAAATTCTAAAATGCATGAGGTAAACTTAAAGTATTCTGAAAGTATCTAATACAAGAGAGAATATTTTCCCTAAATTTAAGTAGTCTACGTGCAGGGAATTCCACCATGCATGAGGTAAACTTAAAGTATTCTGAAGGTATCTAATACAAGAGAGAATATTTTCCCTAAATTTAAGTAGTCTACGTTCAGGGAATTCCACCATGCATGAGATAAACTTAAAGCATTCTGAAAGTATCTAATACAAGAGAGAATATTTTCTCTTGATTTAAGTAATTTGCGTGAATGAGGTTTTAGGGTAACGTTTCCTGCCGCAAAAAAAGAATGAAATGCAAAAGACAAATGGGGACAAATGTGAAGAGACAACAGAAATTGTAATGACATTTTTAAAAACGAGGTTTATATTAAAACCTTTTTTATGATAATGTTTCCCTGCCACGCAAGATAAATACACAAGAAAACGAGGAGGAAACTATAATAACACAGTTAAACGAGCTTCATATGAAAAAATCTTTAGGATGACTATTCCATACCACTGAAAATAAAGAAATGCTCGGGAAAAATGGCAGAAAAAACGCGAGTAAAGGAATACACAAGGAACTTAAGAATAAAATGAAGAACCACTAAAAATAAAGAAATGTAAAGGAAAATGGGAGAATAAACGTGAAAGGACAAAAGAACATTTCAATGATAACGTTTTTTCACCCCTAAAAATAAAGGAATACACAAGAAAACTTTTTTAAAAATTTAAGAAACAAGAGAGACCATAATACCACAAATTCATCAACCAAGCCCCATCTCCCACTGACCTTGGACAGAGAGGTCAACGAGCAGAGTGAAAAATTACAAAAAAGAAAAAAAACTACTCGAAAAAATAAGAAGAAACTATTAAACCCCAGATACTTCCACCGAATCTCCTCATCCCCCACTGACCTTGGACAGAGAGGTCAATCAGCAGAGTGATGGGCGGGGAGGTCGACACCTGGCACAGGTAGACCCCAGCGTCGCTCAGCCTGACGTAGTGGATCTTGAGCAGCCAGTGGGAGCCCCCGGCCAATTTGGCGGCCACAAAGCGCTTCTCGGACGTGTACGTGGATGTCGAGGTGGTCAGGAGTCGGATGTCTCGCCCCCGCACCCAGGACACCTGAGGAAAATGTTTCGTCGTACCGTGAGAAAACGTTTCACTTCAGGAGCGTACTCCCAAAATACCTGGGGAAATATTTCTCAGTCCCTCACACAAACTCATTCCAAGATACCTGAGAGAATGTTTCATTTGACTGAGAAAATGTTTCATTGGGCTGTGAGAGAATGTTTTTTTTGGACTCTGAGAAAATGTTTCGTTTACACTGGGAAAATGCGTCATCAGACTCTGAGAAAATATTTCATCGAAACTCTGAGAATATGTTTCATCGAACTCTGAGAAAATGTTTCATTGGACTCTGAGAAAATGCTTCTCTGAACGCTGAGAAAATGTTTTATTGGGCTCTGAGAAAATATTTCATTGGACTGAGAAAATGTTTCACTGGACTCAGAAAATCTTTCATTGGACTCTTGAGACAATGTTTCATTATACTCTGAGAAATGTTCCACAGAACTCTGAAGAAATCCCAAGACGCCTGAGAAAATGTTTCCTTGTACACTGACAAAATCCTTCGTTCTAATCACCTTCAAAACGTACTCGTAAGGTACCTGGGAAAATGTTTGTTAATCCTCCTCATAAACAGACTCCCAGGACAATTAAGAAAGTGTCTACAGTCCATATGATTTTCATTTTAAACCCAAAGTTTAAGCAGTGAATATGACCCCTTTTGAGGTACTTATCAATATGACAACTGATGAAATGTCTATAATCTTCATGATTTTCATTATCCTTTCAGGCCCAAAGTTTATTCATTCCATAAACATTAGGGTCAAAGTGAAAATTGAAAATCATATACACTGTCGACACATTCTCAGTTGTCTTGCAAGTATGTACCCGAAATGTGGGGTCATATTCACTGCATAAACTTTGGGGTCATAAGGAAAATTAAAATCATAGACAGACAATTTCTCAGTTCTCTTATTGATAAGTATCCGATAGGGGGTCTTGTTCATTTCCAAATCCTTGAGGTTAAAACGAAAATGAAAATCTCAATAGACTGCAGACACTTTCTCAGTTGTCTCGCGAATCTGTTCGTGAGATTAAGGATTAAGGAACATTATCCCAGGTTGTTTGGGAGTACGTTTGTGAAGGTAATTAGAACGAAGTATAGTAGATTCACATCAGCCGTGCATCTGATGCCTAGGCCAGTCCCTTACGACGCTCCTGATTGGCTGTTGATAAGCCAGTCACAGGGCTGGAAACCCACAGTCTCTCGCGAGAGAGTTCACATAGGCAGGATGTATGTCCCACTTCTGAGGGATACGTCTTTCGAAAGTATCCCTCAGGAGATGTGCAACAACCACCCTGCCTATGGGAACTCTCGAGAGAGACTGAGGGTTTCCAGCCCCGTGATTGGTTTACCAACACCCAATCAGGAGTGTCGTCAGGGACTGGCCTGGACATCAGATGCACGGTTGATGTGAATCTACTATAGTGAAAGTGTTCTTTACCGTGAAATTGTGTAGGTTTTTCACTGCGCAGGGCAGCATTGCAGTGGTTCCCTCGACGGCCTGCACCGTGGATCTGTTAGGGGTGATGAATGTCGGCCCGCTCAGGCTGGAATACTGGATTGGGGGCGCCCCTGGAAACACATCTGTCGAATCTCCTGTTGATGAGAGGGCGAGTGAATGCATTAGATGAGATGAAGGTCGTTACGGTTTACTGTTGGATTAGGAGTGAATATCAGTTGACTGAAAAAAAAAACACACAGATAAGTGCGATAAGTGTATGTATATGAAGTTTGATTTACTTATTTTATTTATTTATGTTTATATATTGATATTTAAGTATGATTGCACAGGAGCACCTACACCTATTTATTATATATATATACACACACACACACACATATATATAATATAATATGTGTGTGTGGTGGTTTTGTGTAACTTGTTGTGTTGTTGTTGTATACACATATATATGTATTTGTTTGTTTGTATGTATTGTTATATATTATATATAAACATTTATATACTATTATTTAAATGTGTTTGTGCTTGTGTTTATTTATTTATTAAGCTTATTTATTTATTTATTTATTTATTTATTTATTTATTTATTTATTTACTTACTTTATTAACTTATTTATTCATTTATTTAGTTATTTATTTATTCATCTCTTCCCCAAGGTTAACCAAATTCTCGTCCCTTTTACCTTCTTCCCCCGTCAGGCACAGACGACCCAAACTCCCTCATCCCACCTGCCTTCGGATTAAAAACCCGTAGAGATAAAAGGGAAGAATGATCAGGTTCATAAAAGAGAAACCGTCGTTTTTATCAAGTCATTCCCCCCCTCTCTCCCTTTCCTTCCCCCTCCCCTGTAACAACCCCCCACCCCCCCACCCCTGCTTTCATAACGGCAGCCAAACTCGACAGCAATTGAATTATAGAAGTGGGAAAAAGCGTAGGAACAGCACTACAATTTTGACCGTTTCGTTGTTTCTGTGGCTTCGTATTGAGCAAGAGAGAGAGAGAGAGAGAGAGAGAGAGAACAAGTTGACGAAGAGGGAAAGAGAAAAACTTTCAATAACGCAGAGAAAGATCAGAGAATCTGAGAAAAGCGAAATAGATCGGAAACGAAGGAGGAGTGAAAAAGTGACGACAAATTTTGATACTTTTCGACTAAGGGAAAGTAAGAACACGAGAGAGAGAGAGAGAGAGAGAGAGAGAGAGAGAGAGAGAGAGAGAGAGAATATTTACAAAGAGGGAAAAATAAAAGATTATGATACGTAGAGGAAGAACATAGAAAAGTACATAGGAAATAAAAAAGAAAGAATAGAGAAGAAATTATACTTTGCGGACAAGAACGGCAAGAAGAGAGAGAGAGAGAGAGAGAGAAAGTGTAATGCAAGCCCATTCAGCCACGAGTAAAGACGAATGGATTCCGCCACAAGAGATGTACGAAATTCTTTACGGAGGCGAAAAATAGAAAAAGAAAGGGTTCTTTACCCTGAATGGAAACATAAAAGAAGAAAGAGAAGGTTATTGTACTAGGAAGAGGTGGGGCATGGATATCCTCGGGTTCCTGAGCCAGTTGAGCTATATTATTAATTATTATTATTATTATTATTATTATTATTATTATTATTATTATTATTATTATTATTATTATTATTTCAACAAAATAGTGAGACATTTTTTATACTGTCATATAGTTCGTCCGAATCTACCTATTAGGAGAGAGAGAGAGAGAGAGAGAGAGAGAGAGCGAGAGAGAGAGAGAGAGAGAGAGAGAGAGAGAGAGAGAGAGAGAGAGAGCAGCCCAATTCAGTGCCGGTCTCTTCATACTGTGCCTCGTATGGATTTTCACCAGGGTATGTTCAGGATGTCTTGATTTCCATACGAGAAAATACTTGACCACTGGTCCAGTTTCCTTCGTGTGAATCCTTTGGCCTTTTTTATTTAAATGCAACGAAGCAACAGACTCCGTAGGGGAGTAGTGCCGTCAGTGTGCCTCACGCAGTGCACTGTAGGCATTACTTAAGGTCCCTTTCATTCCTTTTGCTGTACCCCTGTTCATATTCTCATTCTCCCATCTTACTTTCCACCCTCATCTAACAATTGTATCAACTTTTCATCGCTAAATGACCTCGTTTGTCCCAACGCTTGGCCGTTGATGTAAATTTATATAACCCAATTCCAATTTAGCATCACTGTCCAACTTAAACCCTCCCCCACCCCCCCACCCCCACCCCACCCCACCCCCTCCCCCCCTCCCCCCACCCCACCCCACAAAAAAAAAAAAAAAACGAAATCGCCTGATGACTCCCTCACTCCACCTCCGCTCTCACTCACTCACCTTGCACCCCGCTGGCGATAGCGATAACCAGGGACACGACGGTGACGACTGAGGTAGCGGTAGTCGCGGAGGCGGTAGCGGTAATTGCGGCTGCGGTGACCGCAGCAGCAGCGGCGGCGGCGGCGGCGGTGGTAGTAGCTCCATCTGCGATAGCGGTAGCGCCTAAGATGTCGCCAAGTCTTCTCCGGGACATATTGTCTCTCTTCGGGCGTCGGGATGCTGCGGTAAAAAAGGTGGTTCCTGCAAGAGAAGGAGATTATTATTATTATTATTATTGTTACTAGTTGACCAACCCAGCACTGCCCGGGATAACTCTGAATGGCAACCAATAAACTCTCTCTCTCTCTCTCTCTCTCTCTCTCTCTCTCTCTCTCTCTCTCTCTCTCTGTATGTCACACCCTGCCCAACCCCCCAACCCCTTTTGGTGGCATTGATGTCTTACCCCGACAGTATTGATAGTAAGTCATATTTAGTACATATACCGAAAATCGAATACATAATATTTACTACGTGTACCAAAAATTAGGTATGATAAATTCGTAACGTTATTAAGTCTACGGGCTGAACCAGTCCCGTTTCGGGGAAGGTGCCCCACCTCCTCCGGCGCCTTTGGTGCATCTTGTTGCTTGAAACCCCATTATAAATCATCTTAGGGGTCCCCGCTATAACCCTGCCAAGTTTCACGCCCATCAGGCTAGCCGTTTGGCTGTGATTAAATGAAAGACGGGCGGACAGACAGACATAACGCCCATTATAGTAAGCTTATTATTATTACTATTATATTTCGGAAGGAGACCCTCTCGTAGACAAGTATTGTTAAAAATGGTTGCTGCTTCCAGCAACCATTTTTAACAAAACTTATTATTATTATATCATTATTATTATTATGCAGTAAAAAAAGATAGTTCCTGCAAGAGAGGGAGATTATTATTATTATTTTTAGTTATTTATTATTATTATCATTATTGTTGTTATTAAGACCTATACAGAGAGCTTTTAAGAGCCTTATCAGCTGACATTCACTTTGAGATGGATTCCGTGAGTTAAACCGGCTGTCGAGAGCTGTAGAATTTATATAGTAACGTGACCGACGTAGTACTGTGGATTTTCTTCATCATTATTATCTTTATTATTATTATTACTACTACTTGCTTTTCTAAATGTATATATACAGACACCCATATATATATATATATATATATATATATATATATATATATATATATATATATACAGGGTGCCCAAAAAGTCCCAGTACCATTACAAGTAATAAATACATGTAATGGTACTAGGACTTTATGGACGCCCTGTTTTCGTATATATACAGTCTACATGGGCCCAGGAGGACTTTACCTTTTAACTTTACTCTATATATATATATATATATATATATATATATATATATATATATATATATATTGTGCCTATGTGTGAGTGTGTTTGTATGAGCGTGCATATTAACCCCAGTCAATGCCAGTATTATCATCGCACATATATACCATTTCATTTTCCGTCATTCCTCATTGTTGCCTTGATATCACAGCACACTCATCATAAAAACCGGGAGACATTTTCCATTATCGGAATGACTTTATTAAACGTTTGTTTTTCGAAGCCCCGCGCCTGTCGCCTGGTCCATAATCGTGCGCAATTAAGTTGTTTTTGCTCTCGTGAGCGGAGCTACGTGGCCTGAAAGCTCATTTAGCCCTCTGTGCTACATTTAAAAACAGCTGCCTTTTCCACAAGGTTATTAAGACCACGTGAAAGCACTTACAAGTAACTGCAGGCAGCTAATTTATGTCCGGCATTACCGCCGCGGATAAAAAGGGAGGTGATCCTCAAGGCGATGATGTTTTCAACTGTCATTTCGGTTTTCTGTCTCAGCTTCTCGTTTTCGTTATTATTTTGGTGAGGTTCCCGTTTTCTTCAACGATGAGGGGTACACTAAAGTAATTCAAGTCCTATTTTATTTTCCTTCCTCTGCGTTGTTGTTGAAAAGTGTCTTGTTTTGGTGAAAACAATAGTCATTTGCAAAAAGAGAAAAATAGCTACATTTCCCAGCATGCAACGTGCAACGGAGTTGGAGTCAGAAAGGGCATACGTCCATGAAACACCTGCCAAAATACATTATGAAATGAGGCGTTGGTTAAGGCTTATTAAAACCAGTAACTCCGACTAGAGATCACGATAAGAAGATGATGACATAAACCGTTGGCTAATGATAGAGGAAATCTTTTACTAATTCATGCTTAGCCCTCTAAATTAGGTTATGCACTGTTTATTGATTTCATTATTATGATTTTTCTTCTTTATAGAGCGTCTCAAGACAGTGAAACAAGCAAAGGAACCATGAATCATCACGTGTGAAAAGCGGAGAGGAGAGAAAGAAGAAAAGAACAGAATTCCCTACACTTTCAGCCATAACATTTTGTTATATTTAATTCCAAACAGTTTAAAATAACTGAAACTGAATGTCTACTTAGTAACAAAATAGTAAGCAGTGACGAAACAAGCCAACAAATATTTGAAATGAATAGAGAAATACAATCTAAATTATTATTATTATTCTGTTGAATAAAATGACAGAATTCAGCGAATTAATCTTATATATTATCTTTTCTAATTTTCTTATTACTCGCTTTTCTGGCTTAGCGATACTTCGCAATAATTGGCCAATATTCATATTGGGGATAATGCTGAAAGTGGTATCTTATTTTAGAACAGGATTGATTAAAACTGGTATTATCAGAATACTGGTGTATGGAAAGGTGTTTCTCTGGTCCAGGTCAAGCAGGGGTCGTCGTCGGTGTTGGTATACCATAAGAGAGGTCAATGTCAGGCCGGGGTCGTCTCTGGTATTCAGCTGGTGTAGTTCTGGCTTATCGCGACATTTCAACCTTCTCGTGGGTCATCTTCTTGGCTGGTCAGCAGTAGAAGTGAAGAAATGGTGTTTGCATGCCGATATTTATAGCGGCTCGAATCCTAGAGCTGAGTTCTCATTGGTATCCCAGACTTCGACCCCAGGCTGGCTCGACCAATGAGAACTCAGCTCTAGGATTCGAGCCGCTATAAATATCGGCATGCAGACACCATCTCTTCACTTCTACTGCTGACCAGCCATGAAGATGACCTATGAGAAGGTTGAAACGTCGCGATAAGCCAGAGCTACACCATCATTAATACCAGCTAAATACCAGAGACGACCCCTGCCTGACATTGACCTCTCTTATGGAATGATACCAACACCGACGACGACCCCTGCTTGACCTGGAACAGAGGAACACCTTTCCATACACCAGTATACTGATAATACCAGTTTTAATAAATCCTGTTCTAAAATAAAATACCACTTTCAGCATTATCCCCAATATGAATATTGGCCAATTATTGCGAAGTATCGCTGAGCCAGAAAAGCGAGAAATAAGAAAATTAGAAAAGATAATATATAAGATTAATTCGCTGAATTCTGCCATTTTATTCAACAGAATTTGTTTGAAAGAGGGTCTTCTCCCGGAATATTATTATTATTATTATTATTATTATTATTATTATTATTATTATTATTATTATTATTATTATTATTATTATTAAGGGAAGTGAGTTTGAGAGAACTCTCCATCAAGGTATATTCAACTATGGTACGACGACTTCGTAATCATTTTAATGTATCTATACGCATTTGCAGAGGTTCCGTTTAATCTAATGGTCTCGCTAAAGAAAAAGAAAAAAATGGGGTGCTTTGTTTATCAAATCGTTCCATTTTCCTGGTTTTAGAAGAAGTAAATTCTCGATAAAACGAAGATAAATTATAAGAACTTATGACAAACTAACACACGACGAATCCCACAAGCAGAAACATCCAAAGCAAGGCGCAGCATCTGGAGTGTGGAGGAGGAGGAGGAGGAGGAAGGGCGGCATCCTACCTCATCAAGAGACCATTACAAACTGGCAATCGCCCTTTGAAGGATTCCAGTACTCTGACGCAGAGCTCATCAGCCAGTGACTCCCTTTGGGTCTCTCTCTCTCTCTCTCTCTCTCTCTCTCTCTCTCTCTCTCACACAGATTTTCAACAAAACGAAATGAGCAGTGCTTTTTCTTCTTCTTTTTTATTCGTGGAAGGATACGAATTCTGGGGCGCCCTTATCTCGTTCGTGAGAGTCAGTGATTCGTGGCACTATAACTTATTCGTGGGAGGAACTTGAAGTTGAGTAAAAACGGAGGACGCTCGTCTGTGCAAGATTCTCTGGGATTGAAAGGATTGATGGAAGTGATTGGGAAAGAGAGAGAGAGAGGTGGATGGAAGGGAGATTAATGGATGGATAAATCGTCGGATTTGCGTTCTATAATTCCATATAATTAAGTACATCAGAGCGCCAATCTAATTATCAATTTTCTTTCATATGTAATAATTTTGTGGGCTTGTGCATTGTTATTTAGCAACTTTTGTCAGACTATTGTAAAATATATATAAAGAAAATATATTTTATAGCTTATTTTATTTTTGTATTTTACAGTACTCTGTCAGAAGCTAATAGATAATAAATACACAAGCCCAGAAAACTTTTAGGCATGAAAGAAATTAGATAAATAAATTGGCGCTCTGTACTAATTCCAAAGTATCAAAATGTATAAAGTACATCATTTCAAAGTATATATATTTTTTCTTTAACCATAATCAGTCTGAATCTATAAATAATAACACACAACCCCGCAAACATTATTATATTTAAACGTAAAATATATCTCAGTTTTTTCATATAGCAGGGAACTCTCGCTCTTATGTAAATCTGGAAGAAGGGTAGAAATTGAATAGGTTCGGAATCGCACAGGATTTGCAGTGAAATAATGTCTAAATGTCCTCCATATTATGACAGAGACTAATAAGTATCATTAAATTGTATGTGTCACTTGTAATTGGAAATCAAAAGAGAATATTTCAGTATCTTCGAAACACTGAAAGGGAAGTATTTTGCGAATTAACAATATAATCCATCAAAGTGGGTAGAATGGTCTAGTTTGGAATTTTATATAAACCAGACCCCAGCCATGGAAGTTCTACTCGAACATTTAGAATGTGGAATAGTGTAAAAAAAAAATATAGATTTTCTTTCATACATTCAGCATACGTCGATTCATTTGTTTGCGTTACTGGGCACACAGGGGGAATTTAATCATGCATAAAATATTTACAGCAATAGAGAAAAGTTAAAAGGAATTCTGTAAGCAAGGGTCGAGTTAGAGGGGGAAAAATCATTTACATGAAAACTTGGTCTAGTCAAGTGTAAAGAAAAGGCAATTTATTTATTTGCTGAAACACTGACAAGGGTGCAGAGTGAGAGAGAGAGAGATAGAGAAAGAAATTTAATGATTCATTTACAAACATAAGATTGGAGAGAGAGAGAGAGAGAGAGAGAGAGAGAGAGAGAGAGAGAGAGAGAGAGAGAGAAATTAAAGATTCATTGATTCATTTAAAAACATAACGTTAGAGAGGAGAGAGAGAGAGAGAGAGAGAGAGCTATCTCTCATTCTAGACCAGAAGGCTGACAGGATACACTCACCTTTGAACTGATTCGTTTACGAACATAACATTGGCAAGAAAAACGGACAGAGAGAGAGAGAGAGAGAGAGAGAGAGAGAGATCTCTCTCATTCTAGACCAGAGGACTGACAGGTCAAACTTACCTTCCGTCTCGGGCGATATGGTTGGAAGTCTTGTAACTTCTTACTGCCTTTGAAACTTGTCACCCTGCAGAATGGACACTTCTCTCTTCTGTCTTGTATTTGCTTTATTTCTTATATTTCCTTTTATATTGTTTCGCGTTTCTCCTTCCTCTTCTTTTAGAACTGCTTACGCTTTCGTTCTTTTATTGTGTTAGAGTTCCTGTGTCTTCAGTTCATTTTTATTTTCTCTTTCTCCTGTATCAGAGCTATTCCTACTCTTGCTGTCCATTTCATGCATGATCTGTTCTTGGGATTTAATTGCCATTTATTCCATTTCTTTATTTATCTAGCTCCCTCTTCATATTTCTCCTGGACATGGTGTTCTCTCACTTGGTAGGCCGCGAAGTTGATGTTTAATATCCCCTGTCATAAGATGGGCTGAAATTAGGAAAAAAGAAATAAGAGTAATTAAATAATGAACAAATAAATTAATGATTCAGACTTTTTATCTTCAAGATTTTAAAATAAATATACACCCGAAGGCTGCACAGATATACTGCAAATGACATATGGAATGCAACTAGCCAAATTATGTAACATTTATTATTTTTGCGATGAGTACTCTGAATACCAAGGCAATAAATGTCGAAAAAAGTTTACAGATGTGTAGGATAATATCATCAGTAATGGAAAAAAACTTTTATTTAAATTATTTATATGTATATAAATATATATATATATATATATATAATATATTATATATATATGTATGTATGTATGTATAATATATTTATATATTATTATATATATATATATATATATTATTTACCTTTGTGCGTTGGGTATGCTGTGTATGTATGAATGTATATATGTGTATATATACAATCCTGTCTAAGGAAATATACGTAAGGCGTATATTATTTACATATATATATATATATATATATATATATATATATATATATATATATATATGTATATATATATTCGAGCGACAAAAAAAAACAATCAGCTGAATAAAAATATTTTTGAGCGACAAAAAAAAATAAACAACAATCAGCTGGAAAAAAATCTTATCCGAATGCCAACCGAAAATAAAAATAAACAATCAGCGGGGAAAAATCTTTTCGAGCGACAAAAGAAATAAAACAATCAGCTGGAAAAAAATTCTTATTGAGCGACAAAAAATATAAGCAATCAGTAGGAAAAAAATCTTTTTGAGCAACCAAAAAACAAAAAACAATCGGCGGAGTACAAATCTTTTCGAAGGCCAACCAAAAAACAAAAAACAATTAAAACATAACAATCAGCAGAAAGAAAATCTTTCGGCCAAAAAAAATAAGGTAAAAAAATTAAACAATCAGCAAAAAAAAAATAATCTTTTTCTGAATAAGTTCGATATTTCGAGGTCTACGTGATATCGTCCGCATTCCGCCCTAACGAGGAGCGCGAGATAAAAATGCGGGAAAACGCAAAGGAAAACCCGACAAAATTCGATTTCCCCCCTTTTTCGAGAACTGCTCTTATTCCGATGTCGTGGGAAACGCATTATGCAAAAATCCGCGATTCGCGGATTTTGCGGGATTTTTGTGCCGAAGGAGATTCAATACGTTTCACAGGTAGGACGACTTTTTTTTTTTTTTTTTTTTTTTTTTTTTTTTTTTTTTTGGGGGGGGGGGGGGGGGGGAAGGAGGATTTCCGATGCTTGGACCCTCGACACGATTTTCTTTAAGGTTTTTAGAAGCATTTCTTGAGGCTCGGTCATACATACAGACATACGTACACTCACACTGACAATGACAACACTTATGAATTACCAGATTTATGTATATATATATATATATATATATATCTATATATATATATATATATATATATATATATATATATATATATATATATATATATATATATATATATATATATATATGTATATATATATATACATATATAGTATATGTATGTATCCATATTACATATTACAGCCATATAAAATGTAAAATTCATATGAAATTGACGTCCATACTATCGTGTGAGTGGCGGCTATCGAAACGTTAGTTACTGAATGCCAATAGAACTGAACTATACAGGTGAGGTTAAGCTCGGAATCCTGGAGAGAGAGAGAGAGAGAGAGAGAGAGAGAGAGAGAGAGAGAGAGAGAGAGAGAGAGTTTTCTTAGACCGGGCTAATGGCAAAGACTTGAATAGGCTCTCAGAACTTTGCATGCAAATGGTCGTCTTGAAATGACACTATAAATACCCTCCCTGCCTTAAGTGCCGTGGCCGAACTCTCTCTCTCTCTCTCTTTCTCTCTCTCTCTCTCTCTCTGTTTGATCTTGAATCGAACCCCGAACTTTTGTTGGACTTTCCCCCCCACCTTTACTCTTGGGAAGTCTCCGAAAAGGGAGGGAGGTCATTTTAACACCAAATTAATTTTTTTTTTTTTAGTCACAAATTTTTTTTCATTTTATCTACCTTTCTTCGTGTTTTCCTATGGCTCTTGTTATTGTTTTACTTCATTAAGATAAAATTATCTTCTTTGGGCTTGTTCCATATGAATAAGGTTCATATTCTGAATAATTAATAATAATCGTTCTAATAATAATATAATAAGAAGAAACAGAAAAAGAAGAAGAAGATGAAGAAGAAGAATAAGAAGAGAAGCATTACAACGAGTTTATACTCATCCTCGCTAGTTACTACTTCAGATTTTTTAATGTGAATTGTTTATTCAATAAATCAAAACGAGTCCAGTAGTTGTAAAGTAAAAAATAAAATTCTCTCTCTCTCTCTCTCTCTCTCTCTCTCTCTCTCTCTCTCTCTCTCTCTCTCTCTCTCTCTCCTATAAAAAAGAGAGTAATAGTAGTGCAGAAGATAAGAGGCAATTCGAAAAGCTATTAGATATGCTACTAGAATACAACATTCAACAAATAAATCACCTGCCAACAAGAAAAGAAAATACTTTAGACCTAGTATTTGTGAACGAGATGAATTATGTTAAAGAAATAATAGTTTATAATGCGAGTATTTCAGACCATAATGTCATAGAATTAACAGTCAATTCCAAAGCAAGTGAAAACAGAGATAAGCAAGAAACGAAAAAGTGGGAAGGATATGGAAAATATAATTTCTACAGTAAAAATATAAAATGGTCAGAAATAAATGAAGAATCAAACTAAGATTGGGATAACATTTTTGTAAGTGATGATATAAAGGTAAATACGGAGATATTATATAAAATATTAGAGAAAATAGTGGATAAATATATACCGAAGAAGAAAAGTAAACATCAGTCATGCATACCAAGAGACAGAAGCATCTTGTCCCAGAAAATCAGAAAGTGGAAAAAAGGTCTTGCAAAAGAAAAAAATGCATGGAAAGGGATCGAACTAAAAAGTAAGAAAGAAAATGCAGAACAAAGATTATACAATCAAAATAATGAAAACGGGACTTGGAAGAAAAAACCCTAGAAATATCAAGTAAAACCCCAAACTATTGTACTCGCATGCAAAAAAGAATGAAATAAAAGAAGAATAGAAATAGGCCCTCTAAGAATTGAAAGGAGATTAACGAATGAAAAAAAGGAAATATGCAACATAATGGCAGAAAGATATAAGAGAGGACTCACCCCTAGAATTGATAATGAAGATAATGATACAGAAATTAGGGATGAAAATAGTGAATATTTAGCAGACGTAGATATTAATGAAGCCGATATTGTGCAGTCTATTAATGAAATTAAAAATGGAGCTGCATCAGGGCCTGATGGTGTCCCTGCTACTTTGTTAAGAAGGTAGTTCATTCTATCGCAAAGCCAAAGTGTAGACACAGGCAAGATTTATGATGAGCACAAATTAGCATATATTACCCCTACTTTCAAAAGTGGATCAAGACTAGAGGCAAGTAATTATAGGCCTGTGAGTCTAACATCACATATTATGAAAGTGTATGAAAGGGTAATGAAGAAAAATATTATGAAACATTTAATAAAAAATAATTTGTTTAATATAGGACAACATGGTATTGTACCCGGAAAAAGTACACAAACCCTGTTAGTCCACCGTGAGAACATATACAAAAATATGAAAAACGGAAATGAACAGATGTGGTTTATCTAGACTTTGCAAAAGCTTTTTACAAGGTAGATCATAATATATTAGCGAAGAAAATTAAAGCACATAATATAGTGGACAAAGTAGGAAGATGGTTAAAAGAATTTTTACATAACAGAAAACAGATAGTTATTGCAAACGATGAGAAATCGGATGAAGCTAAGGTAATATCCGGTGTACCACAAGGTACGGTGTTAGCTGCATTACTGTTTGTTATTATAATTGCAGACATAGACAGTAATGTTAAGGACTCTGTAGTGAGTAGTTTCGCCGATGACACAATAATAAGTAGAGACATTCTATTGGCAAAATGTAAAGCAAAAATGGGAATGTTGTTACGGCACTTCAAAACAAGAAAAGCTGAACACATGATTATGCTTTATAAAACGTATGTTCGTAGTCCAATTGAATATTGCAATATGATATGGTACCCACACTATCAAAAGGATATTGCACAAATAGAGAGTGTACAAAGGTCCTCTACAGCTAGAATAGAAGAAGTTAAGGATCTTGACTACTGGGAAAGACTACAATCCTTAAAATTATATAGTCTAGAAAGGAGAAGAGAACGCTACATGATAATTCAGGCATGGAAACAGATAGAAGGAATAGCTAAAAACATCATGGAGCTAAAAATATCAGAAAGAGCAAGCAGAGGTAGATTAATAGTGCCTAAAACTATACCAGGAGAAATAAGGAAAGCACACAGGACATTAATCCACTACGCACCAGCATCGACAATGAAGCGTCTATTCAGTGCGTTGCCAGCTCATCTGAGGAATATATCAGGAGTGAGTGTAGATGTGTTTAAGAATAAGCTCGACAAATATCTAAGATGCATCCCAGACCATCCAAGATTGGAAGATACAAAATATACCGGAAATCACTAGCAACTCTGGTAGACATTAGAGGTGCCTCACACTGAGGGACTTGGGTTAACCCGAACAAGTTGTAAGGTCTGTAAGGTAAGGTCTCTCTCTCTCTCTCTCTCTCTCTCTCTCTCTGAACAGGTATAACGAGTATAGTTAACCTAGCTGATTCGATATGAATTGTTTGTTTAATGAATTAACTGGTCAAGCATCTGAAATAGAAAGTAAAACTCTCTCTCTCTCTCTCTCTCTCTCTCTCTCTCTCTCTCTCTCTCTCTCTCTCTTCTCTTGAACAAGCATAACGAGAAAACGAGTATAGGTATCCTAGCTGATTCGATATGAATTGTTTGTTTAATAAATTAACTGGTCAAGCAGCTGTAATAGAAAATAAAATTCTCTCTCTCTCTCTCTCTCTCTCTCTCTCTCTCTCTCTCTCTCTCTCTCTCTCGTGCTTTCGGATTCAGATAACGGAACCTTATGTTGGACCGTAAGCTGTGTCGAAATGCCTTTATATTGTCAGCTGTTGACACAGAATTGCTGTTTAACAATTTGTTGACCCAGAATAAAATAAAAAAACCTTCAAGCAATATCCGAAAGCAAGAAGACATTGAATGATTGATCTATGGTTACTAAAACTGGCTTGACAACGTTGAACAGTGTTAAATAAGAAACTTGTAAAATAAACTCAAAAGGAGTTTCATATAAGAAATTTGTATGTATGTATGTATGTATGTATATATATATATATATATATATATATATATATATATATATATATATATATATATATACACAATTATATCTTTAAATACACATATACTATACATACATACGCATACCTTCTTTGAATGCATAGCAGTTTGCGGCGGTCAAAAACAGGTCTCTGGTTAAATCCCGCGAAACGGTCGTAATCCATGAAAGATGCCCGACGGAGGCAGACACGTCTGAACGTAAAGATCTCTCGCTTTTGCCGGAATTGAATCATTAGTTATCTCTGGTGTTTTGTTTGGGGGGGGTACGAAACAAATTGTTAAACTCGAGTTGCGCGAAGGACGCTTCGGGAGAGAGAGAGAGAGAGAGAGATAGAGAGAGAGAGAGTTGCCAGGCCTTGATAAATGCCATTAAACTTCTCCATTCTGCTGCTTTTGCCGGGGACGAAGAGGAGAAGTTTTGGGCAGTTTGGTTTTTATCTTGGGGGGGTGGCAGTACCTTCTGTTTTTCTTTGCCTGTGTTTAAGTCGCTCTCATTGTCGTTTTAGAGATTGCACGACGTGGGTTCCACAAATATAATATATATATATATATATATATATATATATATATATATATATATATATATATCTATATATATATATATATATATATATATATATATATAATATACTATATATATATATATATTATATATAATATATATATATATATAGATATGGTTTACATATATACATAGTATCTTAGTGAAATAGTTTTTTTTTTTGCAGTCTTACAACCATTAATAAAAAAAATTTATGTTGATTTCGAAGAAAGTGACAAACCCAACCGTTGAAATAAAGTGTTATCAGAAGAAACAGGGAAAGCAGAGAAGAAGCAAGGCCAGCAGAATAGGAAGATATTTCTAGACTTCTAAGTAGCCACAGTGAAAGTAGTCGACGTCGAGAGCTACAGGCCCTAGAGAGGTAGCTAAGTTCAGTGTGAGACCACTCACTGAAATAATATCTGTAAAATAGAGTGATTGAAATAATCTATAAAAAAAAGAGTGGATAACGGAAAGCTGATGTAGAGTTAAGATAAGGACAAAAATCGCCGCTGAAGGCGTCTTGCTGTAGGGTGGGAGATTATCGAGAGAAGAGGAAAGACCATGATTGTCAGCGAGATTATTATTCAGTCATGTTGTGAAGGTAATAAAGGAATAAGCAAGTCAAACATGACAGCAAGATTTCAAATTTGAATAACAATAATAATGATAATAATATATTGGAAGGAGACCCTCTTTCAAACAAGTATTATTGAAAGATATTGCTGCATCAGCTGCATTTAACTTGTAAATAGTCTTCTATTTACAGTTGTAATAGCAGAGAGAAAACAATAATAATAATAATAATAATAATAATAATAATAATAATAATAATAATAGTTTTTGTTATCGGTTCAAGGCTATATACATGGAATATACAAAGAATAGACAATAACACACAGTCTAGATATATAGATTATAAGATAAAATGATAAAAAAAGAAAAATGATACGGCTACTGTAAAGGATTAGTAAATGGTTGAAAGACGACTTTACCTGATATCAGAGCACCGTGAATTATAGCCTTGGCCAATGAATCTGAAGCTGTCATAATCGTGAC
Organism: Macrobrachium nipponense; assembly: GCF_015104395.2. Lineage (NCBI taxonomy): Eukaryota > Metazoa > Arthropoda > Malacostraca > Decapoda > Palaemonidae > Macrobrachium > Macrobrachium nipponense. The sequence goes on along the minus strand of NC_087211.1, from coordinate 66,741,153 downwards.
CTGACAACATACCAGTCAACATGCTCCCGTTTTCTCAACAAGTTGCCGCAGCTAAAGTTGTCAGGTTTCTCTCACAAAAATTATAAGTAACCAAGAATCTTGGAATTGGAAGGCTTCATCACATTTTCGTCGGACGTATTTGAATATTTCGAATAGAAATCAGTCACAAAAATATACTCGTCGAACGTATTTGAGAATTTCGAATAGAAATCAGTCAGGAAAATATACTCGTCGAACGTATTTGAGAATTTCGAATAGAAATCAGTCAGGAAAATATACTCGTCGAAGCGTATTTTGATGAAACTTTCGAAATAGAACAATCAGTCAGGAAAAATAATACTCGCTCCGAGCGTATTTGAGAAATTTTCGAAATAGAAATCAGTCACAAAAATATACCTCGTTCGGAGTTGTATTTGAGAATTTTCGAATAAGAAACTCAGTCAGGGAAAATATACTCGTCGAGCGTATTTGAGAATTCGAATAAGAAATCAGGTCACAAAAACAAATATACTCCGTCGATGTGTATTTGAGAAGTTCGAATAGAAATCAGGTCAAGGAAAACAACAAAACAAAAAAAATATACGTCGTCGAGTGTATTTGAGAATTTTCGAAATAGAAAATCAGTCAGGAAAAATATTACTCGTCGAGCGGTATGTTTGAGAAATTTCGAATAGAAATCAGTCAAAAATATACTCGTACGAGTGTATTTTGAGAAGTTTCCGAATATAAAATACAGTCACAAAAAATTATAACTCGTGTGAGGTGTATTTGGAGAAATTTCGAAATAGCAAATCAGTCAGGAAAAATATACTCGTCGAGCGCTATTTGAGCAATTTCGAACTAGAAATTCAGTTCCCCACAAAAATATACTCGTCGAGTGTATTTGAGAATTTCGAATAGAAATCAGTCCACAAAAAATATACTCGTTCGAACCGCATTTGAGAATTTCCAATAGAAATCAATCACAAAAATATACTCGTCGAACGTATTTGAGAATTTCGAATAGAAATCAGTCTTAAAATTATACTCTTCTAACGTATTTGAGAATTTCCAATAGAAATCAGTCACAAAAATATACTCGTCGAACGTATTTGAGAATTTCGAATAGAAATCAGTCACAAAAACATGTTCGTCGAACGTATTTGAGAATTTCGAATAGAAATCAGTCGGAAAAATATACTGAAAGTCTCTTAGACGTACTGAGTTTGAGAACTAAGCTGAGTTCAGACGCACTCTGAAGATCAAGGTTGATAAAGGATGAAAGACCAGAGGTTGATAAAAGGATGAAAAACCAGATCGGTAATGAGGGCGACTTGACATGACTGGTTCGAAGATAAAAGAGGAAGGGTTGCGTAATGCCGAATCACCAGCAGATTGATTGGTGAAATCAGAGGAGGTTTAAAGAAGGATTCGGTTCAGAAGGACACGTTAGAGTACGAGGCAGGACTTGGGAAGGTAGAAAACATTGCGCCATCAGAATTACTTAGAAATAAATTGATAAGGAGGTGTGAAGCCATGACCACTAAGCTTGGTTAATAATACCTAATGCCAGACTCTCATTGATGCTTTTCACATTATTATTATTATTATTATCATTATTATTATTATTATTATTATTATTCAGTATATGAAACCTATTCACATGGAACAAGCCCACCAAGGGGGCCATTGACTTGAAATTCAAGCTTCAAAAGAATATGGCGTTCATTAGGAATAAGTAAGACGAAGGAAAGAGAAAGACAGAAGGAAGAGATCTCCCTTATTGAAAAAGAAGAAATAGATTAACAAATCGACAAAAAAGTTCGCGAATTCTTTATTTAAATATTAGAACAAAATAATTTCAAAAGCATAATATATTAACAGAAAAAAAAAATTTACAAAAAAAGCATACAAATACTGTATTTAAATTTTTTGGAAAAAGCATGGATGAATGCAAAGACGCAATTTAGTAATGAAATAAAAACTTTGGCGAAACTAATCATGCGGGAGTCTTCTTTTCTTTGCGAGATATTTTTAATGATGCAACTTTAAAATGAATATGTTATTTTCGTCGTCGCAACTTCTAATCGAATTCGTAGGAGGAAGAGGAGTAGAAGGAGGAGGAGGATGAGGGGAGGAGGAGGAGACATAGGAGGAAAAGGAGAAGGAGGGGATGAGACATAGGAGGAAACAGAGAAGGAGGAGGAGGAGGAGACATAGAAGGAAAAGGAGCAGGAGGAATAGGAGAAAGATTTAGCATCCCGCGTGACGTCACGGATCTGAATGGAGTCGGACCCAATCAAAAGATTGTAAAGATAGATTGCAGTGCGTTTTATTCTTCCAGTACGGTTTTTATTGTTTTAAATTCTTTCATTTACTTTCTATCTATATATATATATATATATATATATATATATATATATATATATATATATATATATATATATATATATATATAGCCAAGATCTTGGGCCCCTCTTTTTGGAAATTCATGGTGTAAATCCAATCATAGCCTTTGATGACTAGCAGTGATCTAGTTACGTGGTAGTTAGTCGATTGTGGTTGATCGCTGCTAGCATCGATGAGGGTATGGGACGAGCAACTGCATCCCAAAGAGACCTGTTAATATATATATATATATATATACTATATATATATATATATATATATATATATATATATATGTGTGTGTGTGTGTGTGTGTGTGTGTGTGTGTCGTGTGTGTGTGTGGTCTATGTACGTATACATGTATGAATATATATATAAATATATACATACATACATGTGTACACATAAATCATACTTGTATCGGCAATAAACTCATGCTTATGTGCATTAGTATATACAGCATATTCATAGTTACTTCCATGTAGACTTTGAAGCTATACATGTGCATGACTGAAGCTATACATGTGCAGTCTTACTTATGCATACTTAAGGCTTATGTTTCTGTCAGAAAATCGCTTATAAAAAAGTAATGGCCTCTTCACTGTCCTCTTCGGAGATTTTTAGAGCGATTTTATGCACAGTGGATACATATTTTCGTAAGTGTAAGAAAATACAGTGCTTTTGCTTGTAAATGTAAACAATATTTTTTTTTGTTCCATAGAGGAAAATAAGGCACTATATCATAGGGGAGTTTTTTTTTTACCCGTGCAGACAGATATTGCCTCATATTTCTATGAAGAATTGTCTTTATTGTTTTTTTTAGCCAAGCAACGAAATATAACGACGCCGGTTGTTCTTGTGAGATAAATGAGTTTTATTTTTTTCCCCTAAAACTAGGAGACTATACAATATGCGAGTTTTTCTCTCGAATGAGAAATGATGAGAATGGTGCATCTATTATGCTGAATGACTTGTACATTCTCTCTCTCTCTCTCTCTCTCTCTCTCTCTCTATATATATATATATATATATATATATATATATATATATATATATGTGTGTGTGTGTGTGTGTGTGTGTGTGCGCATAAATGTGTATAAATATAGACACATACACATATATAGCATATATATATATATATATATATATATGTGTTTGTGTGTGTGTGTGTCACACGCGCATATATATATATATATATATATATATATATATATATATATATGTGTGTTCATTATGTACATATATATGAGTATATATCTGTCTATAGTTATATATATATATGTATGCACACACACACACACACACATATATATATATGTGTATATATACAGAGAGAGAGAGAGAGAGAGAGAGAGAGAGAGAACATCCCCATCAATTTCATTATCCTTCAGTGTGGCAATCACATTAGAGACGGAGGGGCGTGTCGCATTCATTGTGTTGCGTAATCGCTTCATATTTATATCTCATCAAGTTTCCCATCTCCCATTTATTGTACTTCCGTCATTTCCATTTCTTAACCGATTTCCTTTGTTCTCGGCGCGAGAATTACCGCGTTCAAATTGAACGCTGAGTGTTCAGCGTTCGTGTAAATTGGAGTTTTTATTTTTTATTTTTATCCTTTTCTATATTTAACTTGTACTTCGCTTGGTTGTGGAATTGAGAGAGAGAGAGAGAGGAGAGAGAGAGAGAGAGAGAGCCCTTTATTCCTTGTTGAATTTGCCTGAGAAGAAAATATGAATGATTTACCCCAGTTGGTAGAGGATTTCCTCATCGAGGTAAAGAAAGAGAGAAAGAGAGAGAATTTTTTCTACAGGAACATAGCAGAATTTCCAGAGAACTTTGAAATTGTATGTTTAAGTGTTCTCTCTCTCTCTCTCTCTCTCTCTCTCTCCCTCAGTGCACCAATAATCAAACAGACCAAATTGCAGCCCTCTAGCGTCAGTACTTTGCATTTTATTTAAGGTGAAGTTAGCCATGATTGTGTTTCTGGCACCGCTCTAGGTGCCAATAACACAGGCCACCACCGGACTGTGGCTGAAAATTCCATAGGACATGGCTGAGTGTTTCATACAGCATTATACGCTGTACAGAAAACTCGGTTGCGCAGATGAAACTTCGGCGCATTTTCCACAAATTTATTTTTATTTAGAAGATGAAATTTCCTCTCCCCCCAAAAAAAGTGTAAAAATTGATATTTTGTTGCCCAGTCTAGATAAAAAAAATAAATAAATAAGTATATTGCAAGAAGAAAGATTCAATAGACATTCCTGCCTCTTTCGTAAGATAAAAGAGCATGTAGTTCAAGAAAAACCGAGGCATCAAGTAAGTTCCAAAGGTTGGTAGTTGGGTAAAAAAAAAAATAAATAAAGAACATTAAATATTGATGTAAATTCCCTAACATTCTGCTTTCCGGTTTCACAGGTAATAAAGCCTAGAACTGAATTACCTTATTATGCTGACCTTTATGCGTTGTTTGCTTAAATCATTATTAGAAAAAAAGAAAAAAAAAGGAGGTTACGAACCGATCACCTCCATTATTCCCAGAAACGGATACAATGATTGATCTTAATAGCATTTTGACCCGGAATGTAATGGCAAATTTCATTACGCCGTCAATTCCACGATCCGGATATATTTTTCTATCATGTTTCCTCGAATTTTCTGGATGCATTCATATTCGACCTCATATTGAAGAAATGTCGTTTACGCTGCCCTTTTATGGAATCAAAAAGGATTTTGTTTATTAACAGTATTTTTTTTTTTTTTTTTTTTCCGCCGGGATGGGGGCGGGGTCAGGGCGGGGGTTGGCGCGGCGGGGGTAATACGAGTTAGTTTCATTTTGACTTTTTTTTTCGCAGTTTAGTCCGCTAATGAAGAAAATAGCTTTTTCGGTATGCTTTTATGACATAATTAAAAAAAAAAAATTGGGGGGGGCCCGCGAGTTGGGGGGTAATATGAAATATTTTCATTTTGAATTTCCATATTCATGATGACGATGATGGAGTTAACAGCGCTGGAACGCCGGTATTTCATAACCGCGAATTACGTCTGCGTGGATATCTGTAATGAATAACAAATGGGGAAAATGTTTTTGAATATTTTCGTTCGGGTCGTTCATTCCGCGCATGCGCGCCTCGTTTCGTCAAACGTGATTTGTCGCTAATGTTAATTAAAGGCTTGGTCTTTTTTGGGGCGGTGGGGGGGTGGCATCGTAATGACTAACAAATGGGGAAAAGTTTTTGATATGTTGAATATTTGTCGGGGTTCATTCCGCGCAGCGCGACTCTTTTTCGTCAAATAGTGATTTGTCGTAATGTTAATTCCAAAGGCTTGGTCTTTTTTGGGGCGGGTGGGGTGGGGGGAATAGGTTAATGGTGTCAATTAAGTCTCTTTTTGGTTCATCTATACTGATTTTTTATGAAGTTCATTACGGTTAGGTGTCAGGTTACTGACTGATCTCTTAAATATTGCTATATATGATTAGATTTTAATATGAGTGATTATCTTTATTCAGTGTCCAATATACAAACAAATATCAGTATATAATATAATATATATATATATATATATATATATATATATATATATATATATCAATATATATACAATACAAGTATATGCTATACTAAGTAAGCCTAATGTATCATGATAAAGCATATGTATGCATGTCTGTATGCATTATGTATGAATATCTGTTTATATGCCCCTAATCATTTCGAATTTTATGTTTGTTTAATCTCACTATAGCTATCGGAATTGATTATTACTTAGTTATTCTTATTATTATTAGTTATTATTATTATTATTCTTATTATTTACTTTTAGGGACTGTCTACAAGGCAACCCCAAAAAGGCCTTAAACAGGGAAATCTGATAAGTTGAGAAAAAGAATAAACAACAAAAGAGAAACAACAAAGAAACCCCCAGATAAGACAAACAACGAAGCAAAACATCGCGATATATAAATGTCTATAAACACCCATTTAAACTCGATCAACAGGTCCATATTTTTCCAAATGTCCGCCAACCATTTTATTTTTATTTTTATTTTAATCTCGGCACGATGGCAAACTTCCTGCCATCCACCCCCCATCCCCCCTCTCACCATCCCTCCCCTGAAACTTAAGAAGTTGAGGAATCCTGGTCTTTTAAGGATTCCCATTTCCAACTTCCCAGGAACCGCATCCGTTCCTGGAGGATATCTGTTTATGGACTTCTTCCGTTGTATCGGCTCTCCCCAAAAACTGGCTCGAGTTCGGAGGAGAGGAGTGAATGGGGATTTTTACACTCGAGACTTAATCGAGATTTTGCTTTCTTTTTGTAAACTCTTCCGTTAAATTGTAAGAGACTGAAGAATCGAAGGAGTGGAGTGGAACGAGAAGAGAGAGAGAGAGAGAGAGAGAGAGAGAGAGAGAGAGCAAGGAAAAACAGAGATAATTGTTGGAACAACTCTTCGCATAGGTTAAAAGACAAAATTTTCATCCTTAATGCTTAATCGAAATGTTGCTTTTAGGCAATTCGGAGAGAGAGAGAGAGAGAGAGAGAGAGAGAGAGAGAGAGAGAGAGAGAGAATATTTATCCCTGAATCTTAGTCGATGTGTTGCTTTTAAGGTATTCGAAGAGAATGGAAGAGAGAAAAAACAAAGTAATGGAACGAGAGGAGAGAGAGAGAGAGAGAGAGAGAGAGAGAGAGAGAGAGAGAGAGAATGTTTAACCTTGATTTTGATCGAGGTGTTGCTTTTAGACAATTTGAGGAGAATGAAATAAAATGGAATGGAACGAGAGAGAAAGAGAGAGAGAGAGAGGAGAGAGAGAGAGAGAGAGAGAGATAATTTTTCTCCTTAAATGTTAATCAAACGTTGCTTTTAAGCAATTCGAAGAGAATGGAAGAGAAAAGAACAAAGTAATGGAGCGTGAGAGAGAGAGAGAGAGAGAGAGAGAGAGAGAGAGAGAGAGAGAGAGAGAGAGAGAGGTGGTGGGGTGGGGGGGAGAAAACCGATAAGAGGCAGATCGTTGCATCAATGTTTCTTTTGAAAGCTTGAAAACACAAGTTTGGAAACTTCTGCGAAATAGCTGTCCTGATTTGTTTCAGAAAATGCTCAAGTTTTAACGCGCCCTGATTCGAGTTTCTCGATTTGTAAACATAAAAAAATAGCAAGAATAAGCAGTTTTAGTAATAGGTCCTCTTTTGTCCTCAATATTGCAAGGGCCAATGAGAATTAGGCTCTTTTTTTTTTCCTATCTCGTTGCTCTCGTGAACTAAACGTGAGCGTGTACGAAGCTTCCAAAAGTTATTTGAATATAAACAAAACAAATGTCGCTGTTTTATTCCTAATCGGAGTTAGAATTAGGATGTAAAATAAAAAAAATAAAAGTGCCAATCTTGAATTCACTGTCGAATTTTATTGCGTCTTCTTGCATTTATCGACTGATTCTCAGAAATCCAGTGCCACATTCTATCGTGTGACCTCTTGAACTCCCTGTCGAATTCATTTGGGCTCTCATAAACTCTTGCCAAATTGTGCGGCGTCCTCAGTTCATTTCCGAATTCTGGCCTGCTGTCTTGCAGTGAAACTTCGGGTCTCTCGTGACACCATACTTCACACTGAAGTTGAAATGTAACTTCTTACTGCTGCTGTGAGGTAGAACAGTTGTCAATCCTCCAGGAATGAAGAATATAGGGAAGTCGATTGGCTGGTCCATTTGTTATTATTATTGATAAATAATAAAAAACCCTTTTTATCGAAGAGAACAGTTGATTTGCAAAGGAATTCTCATTACAAACTACTGGAACTTGATTAAAATTTTATGGTTTCTTTTTGAGTTCAGTCGATCATTTTAAATTCTTCTGAATGGGAAGTGAATGATGGATAAGTTCTGTGGTCAAGTAACCACAGATGCCAAAACTAGCATATTTATTTCATGGATTCGTCCACAGATAATTCTTTTCCCAAGTTTTTGAATTTGTATATTGTATCACTGAAAACTTCGATAAGGAAAGTTATTCCAGAAGTTTTCCCTCCTTTGTCGCCAAAAATTGTTGTATAACAACAGCAGCTGAAATATTCCATTGCGTACATTTTTATTAAATCATTCGTGTATGTGATTGTCACTAACTTGTTAAATGTTTTAGAGTTTAGAAAACAATTGCAGTTAGAAAACATTTTATTTAAATGAAACCCAATTTAAAATTAGATAACACTTACCTGAAACCACTTGCTTATCTTCTTCAAAATAAAGTAAATACCAAATCAATTCCATGTACTGTCAAAACTTCCTTAGATCCAGACCAAAGTTAGATTGTATTTATCTTCAAAACACGTAATTTCTTCAAACTTTATAAAAAAAAATAAACGTCTAGAATCCATGAACCCTCCTTCCTCAAACGGGGAATCACGCCTTCCACCAGAGTAACAAAATGAATGAAAATGAAAATGTCCTTGGAAATGGCCGTCTCGGGCTCTTTATACATTATACATTATACACTAAGCTGCAAGGATTTAGCCAGTTTTTACCGCCTGAGCATGGAAGCGCTTTTATGCCAAGTCATCAACGGGAAGAAAATGATCTTGCAAATGAGACAAAAAATCTTGCACTTGCCGAATAAAGGCAGCGTGTCATTTATTTAAACAAGAATCCTTTATTATGTAAGGGTAGTATAATTACTGTACTGTCTTTTACCTCATACTTTATACATTATCCATTGTTTAGCAAGGAGATTACTTCAGTTTTATCAACTTTAATACATCGTCGCCTGTTGTGAGAGGTAGAGAAGAATTCTTAGGAAAATGAATATTTAATTAAAATGGTTAGTAATGGAGGGTAATGCATAATGTTCTTGCTGGATGATTTTCTTTATTTTTTATTTATTTTAATCATATATTCATTTACTATTTATTCTTTTTTAAGCTTTTTTACCAACCTTAACTCACTGTCGCCCACTGATTTTGAGTCACAAAGGAAATCCCATGAAAAAGTAAATTCGGTTATTAAGACTTGTCATGAAGGGTAATGTATAATCTTTTATTTATTTATTTATTTATTTATTTATTTATTTATTTATTTATTTATTTATTTATTTATTTATTTATTTATTTATTTATTTATTTATTTATTTATTTATTTATTTGTGTGCCGCTTTACCAACCTTAACACACGGTTGCTTAATGGTTTGAGATACAGTCGTAATCTTATGAAAATGCAAATTTTAATTTTTACGTCGAGTAATGCAGTGTAATACGTAATGGTCTGGGCTGACAATTTTTATGTTTTGTTTTTATTTGAAGGGTAATGCATAATTTTATTTATTTATTTATTTATTTATTTATTTATTTATTTATTTATTTATTTATTTGTTTTTTTTATTATTGTTTTTTATTTATTTATTTATTTATCTGCCATTTTCACCAACCGTAACACACAGTTGCTTATTGGTTTGAGATACAGACGTATCTTACGAAAACGCAAATTTTGATTTTTACGTCAATTCAGAGCAAGAAGTAATAGTCTCGCCTGAGAATTTTTATTTGTTTATTTTGTATTTATCATTCATTTATCTGTCTAGGTATTCTTTGCTCAGATCGCCAAGCCGACACTGTATGGAACTGGAGCTTAAAACCGATTTCCGCACGGATTGCACTTTATCCCGGGACACTGAATTCAAACTTCATACAAAACATTGGACACGAGTGGATTAACTTGTTCGGAACTCCACATCGCAACTTCGACTTCGTTATGGCTTTTGTTCTAAGAGCAGTTGGCGTCATGTGTGAGTGAACACACACACACACACACACACACACACACACACATATATATATATATATATATATATATATATATATATATATATATATATATATATATACACTAAAAAAATTGGAGCTGCAGCTTTCGAAATCATACTTGTAGGCGTCCAGGGAAAGGCATTCGATATAATTGAAGGCTTGTTGCTAATGCCGACGTTTCACAACTACATTGTTGCATCTTCAAGGCTGAAATACAGCGAGTTGATTCTTAATAATTAATAATAAAAAAAAAAACACTTATAATAATATTTAACTAAAAACACTACAGTGATTGAAAATGTTAACTCATTTAGAAATATATAAAAAACACCATTGACGCGAAAAGAAGGAACTACCCAGACGGGAGTTAAAAGGAAACTGTTTAAACAAAATTACAATAGTAATATTACAATATTATAATAATAATGAACAAGGCACACACGTACAATGAGGCAGCGACAAGACAAATAGGGCCATTAAGCAATGAACAATTGTGTAGATGATGTTTGGGTGTTTAATGATGGGACAGTTAATTTTATCATTATGGATTCTAAGGTTGTTAGGTCGTAGTTTTTCTGCGTTTGTCCTATTATCCGAAAATTTTCGTTATCTATGGATGTTTTGCATAATTTGGAATGATTCCTTATATTGGATTGTTCTGGGTTGGACAGTCTGCTTCCGGTTCTAAAACTAACTCCTCTATGGGCGTCTCTGCGTACCCTTAGCAGTCGTTTGGTACATCCAACGTAAGTCCCCTGGTTACACCTGGGGCTTAGGATAAGTGAGGGAACGTTGCAAACATTTTCATCTTCGGCACAGTATGGATAATAGTGGGCATTTCCATTTTCTTATCTAAGAACTTGTTTAAGGCTCTGAAGAACACCCTTTGAGGAAAACAGTTATTACTTAAGTAGTTAGCCAAGATTACGACCTCTTCGTGGAAGGTCATCCAACTGGATGAGTGTGTAAAGGCCCTGTGGAGGAGAGTAGAAATGGAGTTTAATTTAAAGTTAAAATGACAGAAGCTATAAAAATTCGTACCCAAACCTGTAAAAGTATCTTTTCTATAAATCCATAGAGACAATAACATCCAGGAACGGTAATTTATTATTAGATTCCTTCTCCAGGGTGAACTTGATGTTCGGTTTCTGGGTGTTAACATAGTCTAAAAAGGACTCGTTGTATTTCAGCCTTGAAGAAGGAACAATGTAGTTGTAAAACGTCGGCATTAGCAAGAAACCTTCAATTATATCGAATTGCCTACAAGTTATATATATATATTATAATTATAATATATATATAATATAATAAATATATATATATGTTTATAATATATATATATATATATATATTTGTATATATATATATATGATATATATGTGTGTGTGTGTGTGTGTGTGTATGCATGTATGTATGTGTGTGTACACTGACGAATAATCAATTCCATTTCCGTTTTCAATTAGGAACTGTAATCCTAACCCTCATAGCTGATTGGTTGCGCAAATCTAGGTGATCTTTTTATCCCCTTGCCGTAGACAAGGTCATAAAGTTCGCTCGCTGTATGTCGTCGCCATACACGTCTGAAACCTAAAAGTTAATATATTTTTTTTATATTGATAACTTCTAGGTACAATTGATAATAATAATAATAATAATCATAATAATAGTAAATAATAATAACTAATAATATAAATATAATAATAGTAATGAATAATATAGATAATCATAATATTCCTTTAACAAGGAGTGTTGCATTATTCGAGTTCATTCTATCTTGAGTCTTCTAATTTTTCCTTACGTTATTTACCAATTACAGGTCAGTTTTCATACTTCGGTAAAGATAAGCATAATAACAGCGTTTATAGTTCCTCGTTGGACGAGTGGGTTACGATTGGTAGACCGAGTTCGCTTCCCCGGTCTGCCGCCAACTTGGAATCAGTAATTTTTTTTCTGGTGATTAGATATTCATTTCTCGATATAATGTTGTTCGGATCCCACAATAAACTGTAAGTCCCGTTGCTATGTAACCAGTTGGTTCCTAGCCACGTAGAAACTATCTAATCCTTCGGGCCAGCCCTAGGAGAGCTGTTAATCAGGTCAGCAGTCCTGTTAAACTGAGATGTATACTCAACTTTTCAATAGCGTTTATACAGTAGTTTTATTTCAGTGCTGAAGGTAGTGAACTGTGGTGGGTTTAATCCGTAGAGTTTCCAGCTACTGGACCCTAAATATTATTATGATTGAAAAAGAAACCCACAAAATCACTTTGTAACTTGTTTACTTCTAAGTATTTACATTTAGTTTTACTACACGCTCGAGTACTTTCAGGCCCTTTCTGTGGCCCATTTTCAAGAGATGTTTGGGATATTAGCCTGGGTCAAGGCTAACATCCCAGACTGCTGGGCCTTGACCCAGGCTAACATCCCAAACATCTCTTGAAAATGGGCCACAGATAGGGCCTGAAAGTACTCGAGTGTGTAGTAAAACTAAATGTAAATACTTAGAGGTAAACAAGTTACAAAGTGATTTTGTGGGTTTCTTTTTCAATCTTCAGAAGGAAACTGAAAGAAGTTTTTGTTTGGTTCATTACTATGATTATTATAATTAATATTATTCAGAAGATGCACCCTATTCAGATGGAGCAAGCCCACCAAAGGGGTCCATTGGCTCGAAATTCAAGAAGTAACAGAAGTTAATTGGAAATACAGAGAGAAAAGATCACGAAGTGAGGGTATAACCAGTGATTTCGTTCTTTTTTCAACTTCATTTGATAAGCGTTTGAATTTAAAATGACCTGTTGGCAACAAACGCACACACACACACACACACATATATATATTTATATATATATATATATATATATATATATATATATATATATATATATATATATATATATATATATATATATATATTATATATATATAGAGATATATATATATATATATATATATATATATATATATATATATATATATATATATATATATATATATATATATATTATATATATATATATACATATATATATCCTTATATATATATATATATACATTATATATATATAATATATAATATATATATATATCTATATATATATATATATATATATATATATATATATATATATATATATATATATATATATATATATATATATATATATATATATATATATATATATATATATATATATATATATATATATATATATATATATATATATATATATATATTATTACTATTGCTAATGTCAAAATGCATATATCCCCTCTTTGACTGTATAAAATATTGTGTATAAGATTTTGGCAACATTTTTTCAGATTCCTAGATAGCTTAGAGATAGGATGTTTAAAATGTGTGTTCAGATTTCTGCATTACATATTGTAAAAGAATATATAACGTAGAATGTAGAAAGAGAGAGAATATCTTTGTCCGTTCAAAGCTAGAATTGTTTCAGTAACTTTTCACATCCTCGAGATTAAGGGATCTCGAGTCTTCGTTGTGTTTTTAAAAAATGTCAGTCTTAATCATCGCTCGACCTCCATCTTGATCGGGTACGAACATGAATGTATACTCGTCTCGTTCGCGTTCGTCTTTGTCAAAGCCACGTGCAGATTTCACATTTTGTATGTAAAGTTGCATCATAATGAAAGCTTCTAGATAGAATTGTGTCCCAAAAAGTTTTGTGTCATCTCCAGTCCAGCTTCCGTAAGGGAGAAGTTTCTCATTACATCTTAGAACCGCGAGGCATTCAGATCTCTCTCTCTCTCTCTCTCTCTCTCTCTCTCTCTCTCTCTCTCTCACTGGTAACTTGTAGATTTCAGATTTGATATTTCTTAGAGTTTATTTAGTGTTATTTAGTGTTTTTTGTGGAATCTGAACAAACATTGTTGTGTAACGGCACCTGGTTTTGTGAAAGTGTGGAACACGCTGCAGCAAAGAAAGAAAGAAATTGGTATACCAAAAAGGTAGTGTGTTATATTTTTATTAGTTGCAACCAATAACTAATAGTAACAGTGGTTTGGTAAAAACTAATATCTGATGGTAATGATGGTTTGAGTGAAAAGATTTACATTTTTACACATTGCAAATTTTTGTGTTTGGTGTTTCATTGGAGTGATTTTTATGCTTTGTGCATTTATTAGTTCTTATTGAGGTGTTTATTTCTGTGCATTTGTCCATTTTCTTATTGAAGTGTGTCTTTTTATTTTATATTCTTTTTATTTTATATTCTGTCTTTTTATTTTATATTATTTTTGCAATTTTGGTATTTTCCGCATTTGTCTGTGTTTTCATTTGCATTCACAATTGCCTAATCATTGCACATGTAATTAAATTTAGCACTTGTGAATTAATTTCCAATGTTCAATTATTGCCTAACACTTTTGAATTTTGATTGATTTAATTTTCTTGAATTTTGTGATAAATTAATTTTTATTTAATTTTACTTAATTGATTCAAGAATTAATTAAACTTTACTTTGTTTTCGAGTAACAGTAATTTTCCCTGATATTGTGAATTTCACTTATAAATTTTGAGTTTAATAATAAATGTTTATATTTAACATTTTTATAAGTGTTTTCATTTCTAACCAGTATATTTACATTTGATTATATTAATGTTAGGTAGAAACATAGAGTGGGGATTGATCTGTTTTCCTTCAATTAACTTGAAGTGACTTAGAACCAGGGAAGTACTTAGACTTCTGAAATCACGGAAATACTTAGTTAAACTTTTAAAAGTTGTTGATGGAGTGATGCCCTTTGATTATTTAATTACTTACAAGATCACCTCACACCTGTTTTGATGAACTTAGTCTGATTCTCTGCAATACTGGTAAGTTGTTAAGGGATCACTGTTGCCTTTAGAGTATTCAGTCGTTTAGTACCTTTGATGAGGGTTCAGGAGTCTGGCTTTTGTGAGGTAACAATTAATGAATGGTAAGTGTAGTAACCAGATACTTGGCACTTCGTCACAATATATATATTTATATATAATATATATGTATGCATACATATACATTATGTGTATACATATATGTATATATGCGTGTATGTGTTGATGAAAGTATCAGCTGAAGAAAAAAGCCTCCAAGCACTTTCATGCCTTTCCTACCTAACTAGTCTATAGCCCAAGCGTTCCTGGCGCCATCTGTTGTAAAAAAAAAAAAGCGACAACTGCTCGCTCTGTTTAGCTCGCTACAACTCGCAACTGGTCAAACTTTGCTAAGCAACTCTTATCTTCTCACCCAGCCCCTGAAATTCTCTTCTAACCCTTTCCACCCCCACCCACCCCCAACACCCCTCCCATCTTCCCAAGGTAAAATAAAAAAAAACTCATTAAAATGAAGAAGGCCTCAAGGAAAACCCGTACCCGGAGGAAGAAGATAACTGGGAATGCAGCAAAGTGAAAATAGATTTCATTAGCTGAGAGCTTAGCGAAGATATCAAGGGGGGAAAACTCGCAGTTTTTAAAGCTGTGTTCGATATAATCCGCCCTTCTCTCTCTCTCTCTCTCTCTCTCTCTCTCTCTCTCTCTCTCTCTCTCTCATGCAGACACACACACACACACTAATGAATGTCGTAAAGCTGGATGCTTTTACAATAGCTCGTAATTAAATTGTTACGAAATATCACAGTCTTCGTTTTAAGCCCCTCTCTCTCTCTCTCTCTCTCTCTCTCTCTCTCTCTCTCTCTCTCTCTTACAATAGCTCGTAAGAAAATTGTTACGAAACATCACACAAAAAATAAGTTCGCGAATTTTTTCAGTTATAGAGAATGTCACAGAGAGAGAGAGAGAGAGAAAGCAGAGATAGTAACATGGCGGACAATTCTTGGAAGTCAGTCTCCGAGTTTTGAGAACTTTTGACATTCCTAACTCGTTGGGGAGTCTTATTGAATTAAGAACTCCCAGATGAGTCATAGATACCACAAGTCGTTTGGGTTTTTCATATCGGTTGCGTCTGATAAAGTCACCGGGAATCAAAACCGTATGGAAATACAAACGGAAGCATGACGAAGTTTTTCTTTTCTTTATTTTTTTTTTCCCAGGGACACTTTTCGAATCTTTGACGGGGGAAAAAATTTCGCGAAATTAAGCTTTATATTAGAAGTTGGGATTCGCTTCGACCGTGATATTTCGGCCTTAGAGAAACTGCTGATAGGTTTCTCTCTCTCTCTCTCTCTCTCTCTCTCTCTCTCTCTCTCTCTCCTCCTCTCTTCTCTCTCTCTCTGTCTCCCACAAGAGAGTGAAAAATATTTATAAAAGTGGGGATGAAACCTCTCAAAGGATATCCCCCCTTCTCTCTCTCTCTCTCTCTCTCTCTCTCTCTCTCTCTCTCTCTCTCTCTCTCTCTCTCTCAATTCTCTCCCCCCTCTCTCTCAATTGAGAGAGAGAGTATTACTATCATATATTTATAAAAGTGAGGATGAAACCCCTCAAAAGATCACTCCCCCCCTCTCTCTCTCTCTCTCTCTCTCTCTCTCTCTCTCTCTCTCTCTTCCCATAGGTGATATCACGAAAATTTACAACACTCGAGGGATGAATCAGCGTTTTAGGCCTGAGGTGGAAAAGTCTTTGAAATAACATTGTCTTTTGAAAGTAAAATTCGCCTCATGAATAAATGCGCCTTTTATCAGTTTTTCTTTTTCATTATATTTATACGTCTGACTAAAGAATAAACTTGAAAAGCTTATGAATAAATGCATCACCAGTTTACATTTTAATGGAAGAGGTTGTCTTTGAAATATTTTATTAAACTATTGTTAGATTTATTTCAGCGTTAACAGGATAGAAAAATGTGTATTTGTACTTTTTCCTGTTATACTAAAATCGATAGTTTTCCGTCCATATGTTTGACAGAAAACTTTTGTTTTTACTCATTATTATTATTATTATTATTATTATTATTATTATTATTATTATTATTATTATTATTATTATTATTATTATTATTATTATTATTATTATTCGAGAATAAATTACACATGGTTGTCAAAAATATTTATGTACAGGGTCCAACCCTGTACATAAATATTCTTTTAAATATTTATGTATTTTTAATAATATTTGTATATAGGGTTAACCAACCCTGTACATAAATATTTTTTATAGGCATTTATGTATTTTTGAAAATATTTGTGTATAGGGTTAACGAACACTGTACATAAATATTTTTAACACTACTGTAGCTTTTAATTCTCGACATTATAGCCTCGTTACAGGGGTCCCTTGGTTGATGTTTATTATTATTATTATTATTTTTTTTTTTTTTTTTTTTTTTTTTTGTTTTTTTTTTTTTTTTTTTTTTTTTTTGTTTTTTTTTTTTTTTTTTGTTTTTTTTTTTTTTTTTTGCTCTATCACAGTCCTCCAATTCGACTGGGTGGTATTTATAGTGTGGGGTTCCGGGTTGCATCCTGCCTCCTTAGGAGTCCATCACTTTCTTACTATGTGTGCCGTTTCTAGGATCACACTCTTCTTGCATCAGTCCTGGAGCTACTTCAGCCTCTAGTTTTTCTAGATTCCTTTTCAGGGGATCTTGGGATCGTGCCTAGTGCTCCTATGATTATGGGTACGATTCCACTGGCATATCCATATCCTTCTTATTTCTATTTTCAGATCTTGATACTTATCCATTTTTTCCCTCTCTTTCTCTTCAATCTGGTGTCCCATGGTATTGCGACATCAATGAGTGATACTTTCTTCTTGACTTTGTCAATCAACGTCACGTCTGGTCTGTTTGCACGTATCACACCCTACCGTTCTGATACCATAGTCCCAGAGGATCTTTGCCATGAATCGTTTTCTATCACTCCTTCAGGTTGGTGCTCGTACCACTTATTACTGCAAGGTAGCTGATGTTTTTTGCACAGGCTCCAGTGGAGGGCTTTTGCCACTGAATCATGCCTCTTTTTGTACTGGTTCTGTGCAAGTGCCGGGCATTCACTTGCTATGTGGTTTATGGTTTCATTTTTCGTATTGCACTTCCTACATATGGGAGAGATGTTATTCCGTCTATCGTACTTTGAACATATCTGGAGGTTCTTAGGGCCTGATCTTGTGCCGCTGTTATCATTCCTCAGTTTCCTTCTTAGCTCTCCCCTCTGTATCCATTGCCAATTGTCATCGCTGGCTAGTTCTTTAGTCTGTCTCATGTATTGTCCGTGCATTGGTTTGTTGTGCCAGTCCTCTGTTCTTTCTGTCCTTTCCTCCTGTCTCTGTATATTTTCTGGGTCTTCGTCTAACTTTTATTAGTCCTTCTTCCCATGCACTCTTTAGCCACTCGTCTTCACTGGTTTTCAGATATTGCCCCAGCGCTCTGTTTCGATGTTGACGCAGTCCTCTATACTTAGTAGTCCTCTCCCTCCTTCCTTTCGTGTTATGTATAGTCTGTCCGTATTTGCTCTTGGGTGTAGTGCTTTGTGTATGTCATTTGTTTCCTTTTGGTTTTCTGATCTATGCTGCGGAGTTCTGCCTTCGTCCATTCCACTATTCCTGCGCTGATCTGATTACTGGCACTGCCCATGTGTTTATGGCTTTTATCATATTTCCGGCGTTGAGTTTTGACTTGAGTATCGCCTTGAGTCTCTGCATATATTCTTTCCTGATCGTGTCCTTCATCTCTTGGTGTTTTATATCTCCTCCTTCCATTATTCCCAGGTATTTGTATCCTGTCTCATCTATGTGTTTGATGTTGCTCCCATCTGGTAGCTTTATCCCTTCAGTTCTCGTTACTTTGCCTTTTTGTAAGTTGACTAAGGCGCATTTTTTCTATTCCAAACTCCATCCTGATGTCCCCAGATACAATCCTTACAGTCTGGATTAGGGTATCTATTTCCTTGATGCTCTTACCATACAGCTTGATGTCGTCCATGAACATCAGATGGTTGATTTTGTTGCCTCTTTTCTTGAGTTGGTACCCGGCATCCATCTTCTGTAGTACTTTTGTCATGGGAATCATGGCTACTACGAAGAGTAGTGGGGACAGTGAGTCGCCCTGGAAGATCCCTCTCCTGATATTAACCTCTGCTAGTCTTATTCCTGAGCTTGTAAGTATTGTATTCCAGTTGCGCATTGTATTTTTGAGGAAGCTGATGGTATTTTCCTCTGCCCCATATATTTTCAGGCATTCTATTAGCCATGTGTGGTATCATGTCGAAGGCTTTCTTATAGTCTATCCATGCCATGCTTAGGTTGGTTTTTCCTTCTCCTACTGTTCTTCATTACCATTTTGTCTATCAGTAGCTGGTCTTTTGTGCCCCTACACTTCCTTTTGCAGCCTTTCTGTTGGTGGGGATGGTGTTTGTCTCCTCTAGGTAGTTGTATAGCCTTTCACTGATGATACTTGTTAGTAACTTCCACATTATTGGTAGGCAGGTGATAGGCCTGTAGTTACTGGCTATATTTCCCTTACTCTTGTCTTTTTGTACTAAGGATGTTTCTTCCTGGTCATCCATTTGGGTGCTTGGTGATTTGAGATACAATGCTGGAGTTGTTCTGCTATTCGTGGGTTGTAGGGGCCTTGAAGTTTTTGAGCCCAGTATCCATGACTTCATCGGGACCTGGGGCTTTCCAGTTTTGGCATTTTCTTTAGTTGGTGTCTGACTGTGTCTGTCGTGATGTCTGTGAATCTTTGTTTTATTCTCCCTGTTTCTTCTTCTTGACTTCCTGGAGCCATGTTGCATGTTTGTTGTGTGATACCGGATTGCTCCATATGTTTTCCCAGAGTCTCTTACTTGGTTCGGCTTCAGGAATTTCTGGTTGGTGTTCGTCTTCCCCTCTTAGTTGGCTGTATAGTCTTTTCTGGTTGGTTCCGAATAGTTTGTTCTGTTGGTATCCCTTATTCCTGTTCATGTACCGTTGGATCTTGTGTGCTTTGGCCTTAAGCCTCTTTTTTTACATCTTCTATTGTGTTGTTTAGTCCCCTCTCTTGTACTTTGTATTTCTCGTTGAGTTCCTCCCTTGTTTTCTTGCTTCTTAGCCTTTTTCTGCCATCTCTTTCAGTTTACTCAAGTCAGATCTCATCACCATGATTTGCTTTTCCAGGCGCCTTTTCCAAGGAGGTTGCTGTTTTGGTTTCTGTTGGGTTGGTTGTGACGGTGATGTTTGGTGTTCGAATCCCCATCAGTTCTGCTACTAATCTTGCTCCTGCATATGTCAAGTTATTTGTTTCTGTGATACTGGTGGTGTGTATTAGGCCCATTATTTCATTGACCTCACTTGTTTTCTCCCTTAATTTCTTGGTGTTGTAGGCTTTCATGGAGGGGATCTTTGTTCTCTCTGTATCTGGCTCCATCCATTGTCTAATCTTTTCTACCCATTCCGTCTCTCTGTTACTTCGTCGGTGTTTCTTCGTGTGTCGTTGTTTGATACTTCATCCTCTCTGTCGTTCTTGTGGTGGATCGTCTCTCAGTTCGTCTTCTTGTAATTCGTTGTCGTGTGACATTTCCCTTTCCAGTTCTTCTCTTTCTGTTGGGAGGGGAGAGCCAGTTCTTTTTCTTTATGTTCCTTACTTGGTCTGCCAGCCTCTGCTCTGTTTGGGAGGTGTTATTCCTCTCATTCCAGATGTTGATCAATCTTCTTCTATATCCTCTCTCCGTCGGGTTGCTTCGATGTAGCATCTCCATATTTCCTTATTTTCTTCTCTTGTCCATTTCTTCCTTTTTGCCTCTGTAGCTCCAATCTCAGGCTGTTGATTACTGTCGTGGTTTTGATCAGTTGCTGGATGACGACCTCCAAGTACCTGACCGTCTTCCCCTACAATTGGGTGAATACCTGGTTGCCGGACGAGGCTCCTCTGTTGCCAGAGGTTCCATTTACGTCGTTGTCGTTTATTCCTTCATTTCTTTCCATCATTGCTGAGTTTGCTATACTTTACCCATAGCTGGACCCTACCCCATCAGGGATAGGTACTCATTTACAGCTGAGTAGACTGAGGAAATTATGGTAAAGATCCTTTCCCAAGGAATCAACGCCGAGGAGAGCGGTCACCCATCCAACGACTGACCAGCCCCAATGTTGCTTAACTTGACTTAAGTCTATTGACGACCTAACCAACTCCTCCCCAACGGCGCCCTTGAATTATTATTATTATTATTATTATTATTATTATTATTATTATTATTATTATTATTATTATTAACCCTATTCACATGGAACAAGCCCACAGGAGCCATTGACTGTAAATTCAAGCTTCCAAAAAGGGGAGATCAGTTATTAAAAAACAGAGTAACAAAATAATAATAAAAAAAAAAAAAAGTCCCTATACGAACGTTAAGGCATCATATCTGTCACTTTTTCTAGCAGACACTTGTACTCATAATTGCCCTCTGATGGCCAATTGAAGCAGACAAAACAACGCATACTACTGAGTAGAAGAAAACAAGCGCCTTAAATATATCATCATTCTAATTAACTCGCTAATGACCACGTATACCCTTCAGCTTTGCGGATTCTTACGGCACTCCGCGCGCCATCTATTGCGTATCAAAACAACTATTCCTCCCGCTCAGTCGGCAGTTGGGGAGAAGTCTCATCGTGTTTGATTATTTGCAATGCAACTGTTGTCTTCCCTCTCACTAATCACCACCTCCCCAACCCCAATCATTATCCCGTACCCTAAAAATGAGAATTGATGTAAGGAAACATATAAAGTCAAATTTGATTCATTAAGTGAAAGTGACTACCATGAGAGAAGTTGGCAGTGCTCTCTCTCTCTCTCTCTCTCTCTCTCTCTCTCTCTCTCTCTCTCTCTCTCTCTCTCTCAAGCGAATGGAAGGAAAGTGTAAAAGCTGGAAAAGTAAGTGTGTTGGAAGTAAATTTGATTTCACATCAGAAAACAAATGATCACTTCACTAAGATTTTCTTTTAGTTGCTGAATATTTTATGAATGGTTTCAGACTTGTAGGTACCTACAGTTAAGATTACCTCGACGAGACCCTCCCGGCTCTCTCTCTCTCTCTCTCTCTCTCTCTCTCTCTCTCTCTCTCTCTCTCTCTCTGCTCACGTGAACAGAAGCACACTAAGTTGTTAGTTAGATGAGCCACCACCTAGAGCCACTAAGCTAGTTAGAGAGAGAGAGAGAGAGCAGGATAAGACTATCATTACAATATACTTTTTTCAAGTCTCGGAGGTCCGATAACCTACGTTATTACCCATCTTGTCAGCGGACTACCAATTAAATTAACATCTAGTAAAGTTTCAAATATCAACACGTCCTTCATTCATGTTGATATGTTAAATTTACTTGTATGTCGGAGTGCATAAGGGGTTGTTTTCAATGTCTCAATTACGTTTTCATATCAGTCATGGGAAAAAATGCAAAGTTTTGATAGAAATGCAAACTGCAATATTCCAGCCATGATAATGCGGTCTTAGACTTAACCCGTCCTAGGGGGAGAGATATAGAGTCTAGCGTATCCATAGCAGGCATTTATAGATAGCACTGGATGTCTATAAAGTAAATGTCAAGTAAACGTATAGACTATGAGTTACATTACTTTAAGAGGCAGAACTGTCCGTTAATTTTCTAGACTTTGATTTTAGTGGCGCAGGAAACAGTTAATTTTTTTCCCCACGAAGTCAGTTTCCCTTTAAGCATTTGAAATCAAGATTGTCCTTTGAAAGCCAATTGATGATGAATAAGCAATGCAACGCAGTCTGTACAACAATGAATAAATCATCAAAAATACTTCCCTTTAAAGAACTTAACCTCCAGCAGTCAGTCAAGCTCCTGACGCCGCTCCGCGCGCCATCTATTGGGAACAAAAGTAACTACTGCTCTTGCGGGGGCTCGGTAACTCTAGCCGTCTTCCCCCTTTGCAAAGCAATTTCTCTTGAATGGTCCAGGCGCAAAACCTACTTCTTACTGCCCTCTACCCTTCTCGTAAACTATGAAAGCAACAAATCTCATTAAAGTAATGAAAAGTTCAAGCAAATTCGGATACCTATCAGGCAAAGGACTACATGGAATGCAAGAAACCAAAATAGATTTTTATCAGACAATGCACTTAGCTCGGCATCAAAAATGAAACTTGCAGCTTTAAAGGAACATTCGATGTTCCTTCTCTCTCTCTCTCTCTCTCTCTCTCTCTCTCTCTCTCTCTCAGGTGAAAGGGAAAACTGAACAGTTAGTCAAACATTACGGTATAAATAAAAAGAGAGAGAGAGTGAGAAAGAATGATTTTACCAAAAGTCGGGTCTCGAGGACTCCCGACGCTCAAACCTCGTTAAGCAATTCACGCCGAACTTATAACTCCGTAATGGGTTTTCAAAAAGTATCCACAAATCCCTGGCCCTTCATATCAGCCCCATAAACTCCCCGGAGCCAATATGGCAATGCAGGAGGAGGCAGAACGAAGTCGTCAGTCGAGTTTTCCCACAAAACTTTTGGGCGGGACGGGAGCATTCGTGAATCTTAAATTCTTCATATCAGTGGCTCGGATTCGTATAAGTTATCTTCTTCTTCTTCTTCTTCTTCATTTCGACCGCGATATTGCCGGGGCCTCTGACCTGACCTTTCTTTAATAAAGGGACAAGGGACCAACTTTTAAGAGTTTTTTTTATATTTGTTTCCGTTTTTAATTGCTCCAATTATCGCTGGTTAACGTTTTGTGCCCACAATGGAAATGCATTTTTTTATTTGTAGAAACTGGAGTAATTTCAGAGACTAAAAACTAACATTAACTTAAATTAACGTTAACTTGATGGTACCTACTGATAAGTAAATGTTCAAGAAACCAGTCATTCATATATATCTTCTAAAAGTTTATTTTTGTGACATAATCACGTTATTTCACTTTTATGATTACAGCAATATTCCCAGTTAAAATTCGCGGGGTAAAGGGAAATGACGTCATGCCTGTGTCGGTGACGTCATCTTTTTCCATATTTTTATGAATGAAGGACTTCATTCTGTCGTACTATTTTACCAAAAAAATGTTGGATGGAAGTTTTTGAGGTGTCATGACCACTAATTTTAAAGGTATATTTGCTAACACTCATTCCTCATAAGCATGAAAGTGGCTTTTTCTAGTTTAAGTTTGAAGACCAGTTCAGTATTAATTGGTTTTGAAATAAATGTAGACATATATTACTGGGAAGGGTTGATTATATATATAGATAGTATATATATACGTATATGTATATATATATATATTATATATGTAAGTGTTTACATAATAATAATATGGAATGTTAGTCCATATATATAAAAGATTGCTTGCAGGAATGTGATCAGACTAGAGACGCTAAAGATGACGTATACAATAAAAGTAGGCTAAGATAACATGCCGTCACCTGTAGTCATTCAATTGTTTATAAACATTAGTCCAAGCTCCCTGCTTGAGACAACTACCGCCTACGTGATCTGTAGCGGTCTCATTTGATTGTTGTGTTCGTATGAAACTATGTCATTTGTATGTATGTTTCCATATGTTTCGAACTACTGTCTGTTCCCTCATAACTTGTAACAGAGATGGTAGACAGGCAGTAAGAGAGTTAGCTATCGTCATTAGAAGATCTGTACCTCTTTACCTAAGCTTTATCATGTAGAGGAATAGGATTAGCCATCATCATTGGCAGAAGCGATCAAGCTATCGTTATTAGAAGACTTGTACAATCATACCTGATCTTCACCATGTAAAACTTCAGAAGAATATATAATTTTTTATACTTAGTGTTTTCTACAAGAACATCACCGAACCATGAGTTTTAACACATCGTCGTAAAGATAATACCGACTTCGTAAGTGATCTACAAAACCCCAGACACTCCATTGAAGATGGAAGTGCAATACCAACCGACTTAGCGTATAGATTATCGCAAGTCTAACATTACCTCATAGGGCGCCTTATCATACAAGGCACAAGCCCTAATATATATATATATATATATAGATATATATATATATATCTTATATATATATATATATTATATATATGTGTGTGTGTGCGCGCGCGCGCGTGCGTGTGTGTGTGTGTGTGGTTTTTTTTAGTTTAGAGTGAAGTGTGTTCTAACTCCAGGTCAGGTTGCAATCAACCAAAGGCCTTTTTTTATTATTCATTTCACTTTCCCCAATTTTTAATTAATCTAATGTCATGGTCAGCATTATAGACGGATATGAAGCAACACTTCCTCTGTATTGTTTTGTTCCAGGATTTTAAAACCATTTTACTAAAGACCTCTATGTCTAATTTATATATTTATATAATGCAATTAACTTCACCATCATGCAATTTTACTTGAAAAACAATTTTGAATGCACAGTTATTTACTTTCAACTCCAGTTTTATTCAAGATACCAAAAATGAGATCATCTAGACAGGGAACAAGACTTGTCACTCTTTAATAAATATAGGTTAGTTCTCAAACCGCTTAGTAAATTATTGGAGAGAATTGATTCGCGAGACTGTGTACCCGACCTATTCAAAGCGACCGAGAGGGCGCTCCGTGCGCCATCTATTGATAACCAAAGCAACTTTCCCTGCTGCTTCGCTGGCCGCTGGCTAGCCGTCAGAACTTCCACAACCAAGGCTATGCTAATAAAAGCGTTTTTTATCCTCTTAATCCCCAAAACCGACGTTCCACCCTTCGCTCAACCAAAATAGATGCAGGATCCAGATCTGGATCCTGAATAGAGAAGAGGTAAAAAAAAAAAATCCCATCAAATTCACGAAGGATTCAAGGAGAATTCTATACCCCTTAGGCAGAATAGAGTAAATACAACTTGAAGTCGAGATAGAATTCATTTGACGTGGAAAAACTGGCGGGTGGATTTTCAACCTTCATTTCATAATAAAGGCAGGCTCTCTCTCTCTCTCTCTCTCTCTCTCTCTCAGAAGTAAGTCATCAGTTTACTAACGCAGACTGCTGCATAAGAAAGACAGACATAAACAGATTCCAATTCTGAGGCCAATTCCTGAAAGTCGGTTCCTCCTGAGTTTTGAGAACTTTTATCATTCCTCCCTCGTTATAGGAATACTTACCGCAACTCATATCGGCCTAACGAGTTTCCAGTATCCACACTGGTTGCGCCTGGCCCCTTCGAACATCGAATGCGTAAAAACTCGCCAGAGCCGTATAATGGGGAAATTCTCTCTCTCTCTCTCTCTCTCTCTCTCTCTCTCTCTCTCTCTCTCTCTCTCTCTCTCTCACGAAAGCAAAGCCAAGTCTGCCGTTGTTTAAGTTTTCGTATCGCTCACCGAAGAAAAATGGCGAAACTTCGACGCGACGAAAGCTTCGTGAATCTTGAAAGTTTTCCACATTAGTGGGTGAGGTTGCTTAGTCGCCATCTTCATTACAGTCGTAGTAATGTTGCGTTTTTTTCTTCTTCTTTTTTTTAAAGACAGAATAACGCGGGTTTTTAATAAAGAAAACGGGATGCTACCTGAGAGGTTACACGTTTTCTTCCTATCAATGGCAGGTGCTTTTAGGATACATTATTTTTTTTTATTTTTTAATCTCCTCCCGACTCGCGAGTCAGTGTATTAAGCAAGAAACGAAAATGTCTTTCCGTGACATTTCAAGGTTAGGGAAGAT
>NC_087211.1:66674460-66706960 GCF_015104395.2 Macrobrachium nipponense | reverse complement strand
TGTGACATTATTATTATTATTATTATTATTATTATTATTATTATTATTATTATTATTATTATTATTATTATTATTATTATTATTATTATTTGAAGGCTCTCTGCAGTATTCCTTACGCCCACACAAATCATCATTGATGAGCGAACAATAGTAGTCTTTTATAGAATAATAAAATAACTTTTTAACTTTAAATTCCCACTTCATTGTTTTATATGGTGTAATTTTGTCGAACTATGTGCTATTACAGGGATTCCATTGTTTTAGATATTATCTGACTTTATATATTAATGTATGTGCTTTTATTTTGATTTCAGTGTTGTAAATATCATCTGAGTTTGTATATCAGTGCCTGTTCTTTATATGGATTTTATATGTATTGGCGTTTTTATGTAGCCTGCCAATAAGCTACTACAGCTTCGGCGGCTTTTCTGGAATTATATATAGAATTGTATTGATGTGACATAAATGAAAAACTAAAACTAAGCTATAATTTTTTATTTATTAATTTTTTTCGGTCTATCACAAGTCCTCCAATTCGACTGGGTGGTATTTATAGTGTGGGGTTCCGTGTTGCATCCTGCCTCCTTAGGAGTCCATCACTTTTCTTACTATGTGCGCCGTTTCTAGGATCACACTCTTCTGCATGAGTCCTGGAGCTACTTCAACCTCTAGTTTATCCAGATTCCTTTTCAGTGTTATTATTATTATTATTATTATTATTATTATTATTATTATTATTATTATTATTATTATTAATTATTATTATTATTATTTTTTTACTCACAGTGGAGTTGAAACTCCGATATAATTTCACTTCCCATAACATCAGCCAAGTCCTTTCTTACTTGCGTAGATTAAAAACTCTCACTAATTGATCATATAACAGCACCAGTCTCTATCCCTTGTTACACCATGGCTTCCCGCGTTGTTATTTTTATCATAAATCATTTCTGCTTTCGCAATTAGCAGTGATTATTTCATTTTCTTTCAAGTGTTACCTCTTTCGTTAAGGTAAGTTGTCTTACGACCACAAATATACATACATACATACATACATATATATGTATATATATATATATATATATACTATATATATATATATATATATATATATACATGTTCTGGGTGTTTGCCTATAAATATGATGTAATTATAGAGATCATAAAACCGTAAAGAGACTAAAGCCTACAATTACAAAAATATATGTATATACAAAGAAATATATACATGTATGTATTATGTAATATGTAAAAATGAATATATATATCTATGTATATATATATATATCTATATATATATATATATATATATATATATATATATATATATATATATCTATATATATATATCATATATAAATATATATATATATGTGTGTGTGTATACATGTATATGTATATATAAATATGAATACACACACACACACACACACACACCACACACATATATATATATATATATATATATATATATATATATCTATATGTACTATTATATATATATATATATAAAGGATGATATTTTTCTTATTTCCTTTTTATTTTTGTAAGAACAAACTACCACTTTTCCCATTCTTTCACTTCTCAGTTTCCTCATGCCTGACTGTTATTCTGGGTATCTTTTCATCGCACGAGTTTAATTAACTTTTCGGCTTGATGAATTTTATTTAGATTCAGTGTGTGGCCGTCAGATGATTGCTTGGCTCATGTGATTCCATTGCTTGGTATAGTCATATGTAGAGGCCTTCAACTTTATAGAATATTTTTCCGCTATTCCAGACTAAAGCGATATATATATATGTATATATTATATATATATATGTGTGTGTGTGTGTGTGTGTGTGTGTGTGTGTGTGTGTGTGTGTGTGTGTTTGTGTATGTTTGCATTTATGTATGCATGCATGTTTGTAAAGATGCATATGTATATTGTATACGTATAATGTATACATATGTGTATCTGTTGGTACTTATGGAATGTGTTAACATTAATAATGTATGTATATGTATATATATGTGTGCGTGTATTTGTGTGAATGTGTTAGTACTCAAACTTATCGCACAATTTTGTTGCGGAATATATTAATCAACATACGTTAACAGTAAAAGATCTTGTTAATTCTAGTTAGTAATAGCGGCTGCAGTGGTATATTAACATGACATTAATGGAAATGTCTTATGTTGATAACAGCATTAATGACAGCTGTAAGAGTTGAGGTCTGATGTTGATAACAGCGTTAGTGACAGCAGTAAGAGTTGAGGTCTTATGTTGGTAACAGCATTAATGACAGCTGTAAGAGTTGAGGTCTTATGTTGATAACAGCATTAATGGCAGCTGTAAGAGTTGAGGTCTTATGTTGATAACAGCATTAGTGACAGCAATAAAAATTGAGATCTTATGTTAATAACAGCAGTAAGAGTTGAGGTCTTATGTTGATAACAGCGTTAATGACAGCAGTAAGAGTTGAGGTCTGATGTTGATAACAGCATTCGTGACAGCAGTAAGAATTGAGGTTTTATGTTAATAACAGCATTTGTGACAGCAGTAAGAATTGAGGTCTTATGTTAATAACACCATTAGTGACATCAGTAAGAGTTGAGGTCTTATGTTGATAGCAGCATTAATGACAGCTGTAAGAGTTGAGTTCTGATGTTGATAACAGCATTCGTGACAGCAGTATGAGTTGAGGTCTAATGTTGATAACAGAGTTAGTGACAGCAGTAAGAGTTGAGGTCTTATATTGATAACAGCAGTTAGAGCTGAGGTCTTATGTTAAAAACAGCATAAGTGACATCAGTAAGAGTTGAAGTCTGATGTTGATAACAGCATTAGTGACAGCAGTAAGAGTTGAGGTCTTATGTTGATAACAGCAGTAAGAGCTGAGGTCTTATGTTGATCATAGCATTAGTGACAGCAGTAAGAGTTGAGGACTATATTGGTAAAATAGCATAAATGAATCAAGTTGATGGTGATAGTAATAGCATCATTGGTAGTAGTGCATGAAGACAGTAGATATTAATCACAATCTTCATAATCTCTTATATAATCATTAACAAAAAATTAAAAAATTACCACAAATCCTCATCGACTCTAATCTGCTTCGGGTTACATATAAAGAATTTCTTCTCTATTTAACATGACTTATCCCTGAATCAATCGTATATTACCTAATCTAATCATGAATCATTATCAAATGTCAGTGAATTTTTTTTCTAAAAATCATGTACCTTTATATATTTATATGTATAATATATACATACATACATACATACATATATATATATATAATATATATATATATATATATATATATATTATATATATATTATATATGTGTGTATGTATGTATATATACATGTCTTTATTGTAAACCTCTCCCGTGAGTTGAGAAAATTATACTAAATGTTAAGTACCCTTAAAAGCTAGGCCATGCGTGTTTAAAAAGGCAAATTCAGAGTACAATTCAAGTAGCAGAAATTAGGTTAATTAACAAGTAAGGGTACAGACCTCCTTAGCATGCAGTGGATGAGGTGAATACTTCATTTGGGTCGTGGATTTGCTACGCTTTTCTGCTCGTTTCAGACTAACCTTTTTATTAGACTAAAAAAAAATAAAGTTTTAATTTCATGTTCAATCAGAACAGTTTTATTTTCTCCACAAGGACACGTTTCGTGTGTTGTTTTTTTTCTAATCACTTGTTTAATTCGCTGGGGCAAAAATAATTAGCTAATTATAGCCTGAAGTCATCGAGACTGGTAGCAGGCATATCTCGTATAAGTTTTGAAGACTTAATCAACTCGGTAGTTTCTCAAATAAGTAAAGTTTAAAAATACGAGGTTCTTGCTGTGACTAATGTCGCACTTTGTTGGGCCATTGTGTTCACTCCTCGTTCGTGACTGTCTCTAAAACGAAAGGTTCTTTTCGGGCTTGAGAAAAAATGATTACAATCCTCAGCGAACTCTGGGTCTGCTCATAGGGACTGCGCGCACTCGCTCACCTCTTTCCACCGCCGAGTCTGAACTCGGACTGGCCGGCACTCCACTCCACAGGCATAACCCCGCCGCAACCAGCAGAGCCAGAGGTGGTGGAGAATGAGGAGGAGGAGGAGAGAAAGGGGAGGGGAAAATGTGCAAGAATGAGGAGGAGGGCTGGGGAGGGGGAGGGGGAGGGGGAGGGGAATGAAGAACAGGGGAAGAAAATAGCCAGAACGTAACCGACGATCATCGGAAAGCAAAAGTTATGGTAAAGAGAAGAAGAGATCCAAGTTTAAAAGAAAAAAATTAAAACAGATGTCTTAAATCAGAATAAAGGGGAAAATAAAAACCTAGCAAAAGTGATAAAACAAAGGACAATGTGAACATTACAAAAGCGTTTGAGATTAGAGGATGGAGAAGAAGCTAAAAAAAGAAAAAAAAAAAAGATAGCGAAGGAGGGTAACTTCAAAGTGTAAGAATTAAACGAGGAAAAAAAGTTGAGTTGAAGAAAAGACGTCTGGAAATAAATACTGGAAAACAATCACTGAATTAAAAAGGATTACCTTCTCTTTAGAGCCTTTTCCAAAACGATAAGTTTGAAGATTATTATTATTATTATTATTATTATTATTATTATTATTATTATTATTATCATTATTATTATTATTATTATTATTATTATTATTATTATTATTATTACCACCCATACCGACGACGACTCCTGCATGACCTGGACCTGAGGAACGCCTTTCCATGCACCAGTATTCTGTTAATACTAGTACACTGATATATAATGCCAGTTTTTGACTAATAAATCCTGTTCTAAATAAAATAGCACTTTCAGCATTATTCCTAATATAAATATTGGCCAATTATTGCGAAGTATCGCTGAGCCAGAAAAGCGAGAAATAAGAAAAATAGAAAAGATAATATATAAGATTAATTCGCTGAATTCTGCCATTTTATTCAATAGAATATTATTATTATTATTATTATTATTATTATTATTATTATTATTATTATTATTATTATTATTATTATTATAAATAGGATGGCTGCACAATTTGAGTTAATTTTACATTAGCCATCCATCCTATTTAACAGAACTTGTTAAAGATTGGGTCTACGTTCTTCTTCTTCTTCTCATTATTATTATTATTATTATTATTATTATTATTATTATTATTATTATTATTATTATTATTAAAAGGATGGCTGTACAATTTGAGTTACTTTTACATTAGCCATCCATCCTATTTAACAAGACTTGTTAAAGATTGGGTCTATGTTCTTCTTCTTCCACCCCTCTTCTTCTTCTCATTATTATTATTATTATTATTATTATTATTATTATTATTATTATTA
The DNA here is from genome assembly GCF_015104395.2 of Macrobrachium nipponense. Taxonomy (NCBI): domain Eukaryota; kingdom Metazoa; phylum Arthropoda; class Malacostraca; order Decapoda; family Palaemonidae; genus Macrobrachium; species Macrobrachium nipponense. The sequence goes on along the minus strand of NC_087211.1, from coordinate 66,701,624 downwards.
TTATTATTATTATTATTATTATTATTATTATTATTTTTATTTTTATTTTTTTTTTTTGCTCTATCACAGTCCTCCAATTCGACTGGGTGGTATTTATAGTGTGGGGTTCCGGGTTGCATCCTGCCTCCTTAGGAGTCCATCACTTTTCTTACTATGTGCGCCGTTTCTAGGATCACACTCTTCTGCATGAGTCCTGGAGCTACTTCAGCCTCTAGTTTTTCTAGATCCCTTTTCAGGGATCTAGGGATCGTGCCTAGTGCTCCTATGATTATGGGTACGATTTCCACTGGCATATCCCATATCCTTCTTATTTCTATTTTCAGATCTTGACTTATCCATTTTTTTCCCTCTCTTTCTCTTCAACTCTGGTGTCCCATGGTATTGCGACATCAATGAGTGATACTTTCTTCTTGACTTTGTCAATCAACGTCACGTCTGGTCTATTTGCACGTATCACCCTATCCGTTCTGATACCATAGTCCCAGAGGATCTTTGCCTGATCGTTTTCTATCACTCCCTCAGGTTGGTGCTCGTACCACTTATTACTGCAAGGTAGCTGATGTTTCTTGCACAGGCTCCAGTGGAGGGCTTTTGCCACTGAATCATGCCTCTTTTTGTACTGGTTCTGTGCAAGTGCCGGACATTCGCTTGCTATGTGGTTTATGGTTTCATTTTTCGTATTGCACTTCCTACATATGGGAGAGATGTTATTACCGTCTATCGTTCTTTGAACATATCTGGTTCTTAGGGCCTGATCTTGTGCCGCTGTTATCATTCCTTCAGTTTTCATTATTATTATTATTATTATTATTATTATTATTATTATTATTATTATTATTATTATTATTATTATTATTGCTGCATCAGCTACATTCATTTTATAGAGAAATAGAGAAGAACCTCCATAAAAAAACTGCATCTGATGCAGGAAATATTTTCAATAAAACATGTTTAAAAGAGTGTTTATTTCCAACATAGTATTATTATTATTGGTGAGGAAATCCACAATGATGTTAATTATTATATAATATATGTGTGTTTTATATGTTTTAATATTTATTTACACAGACATCACTGGATTTCTTCACCATTTTAGTTACTCATGGCAATATTATTATTATTTTGTTTTTTGTCTATCAGTCCTCCAATTCGACTGGGTGGCAGTTGTAGTGTAGGGTTCCGGGTTGCATCCTGCCTCCTTAGGAGTCCATCACTTTTCTTACTATGTGCGCCGTTTCTAGGATCACACTCTCCTGCATAAGTCCTGGAGCTACTTCAGCCTCTAGTTTTTCCAGATTCCTTTTCAGAGATCTTGGGATCGTGCCTAGTATTATTATTATTATTATTATTATTATTATTATTATTATTATTATTATTATTATTATTATTATTATTATTATTATTATTGTTGTTGTTGTTGTTGTTGTTGTTGTTATTATTATTATTATTATTATTATTTATTATTATTATTATTATTATTATTATTATTATTATTATTATTATTCTTGGTGGAAATCCACAATGATGATTATATATGTGTGTTTTATATGTTTTGATATTTATTTACACAGACATCACAGTGGATTTCTTCATCATTTTAGTGACTCATGACAATATTATTATTACTTCTCTCTGTGTGTATGTGTGTGTGTGTGCTTATGCGTTCGAAGGAAACCCCCCAAAGTGCATCGTTCCTCATCTGTTTTCTCCAATTTCTCGCGTTTTCCGAATTCCGAGAAGCCACCTCTAATTAGACGCATCAGGTGATGAGTCCTCCAGGTAATTAGGTGTATAAGGTCGCCGCCAATAAGGGTTCCCCCGGAGTCTTTTGAGTGAGGCCGCTCCTTGGTAACCGGGACTGGAGGCGTAGGAAACGAGTTGTGGGCGTAAGAAGGAATGGAATGAAGAGGAAGGTATTGGACGGAATGTTCGTTAAGGTTGACTGACCTATAAGTTTATTAAATGCTTGCCTAAGAGGCCGTCACCTTCCAACAACCTTCCTTCCTCGGTCCCTCTTTCCACCGAAGAACCCACTCCCCCCTGCCCCCCTCCTCCAACACCTTTAAAGATATTTGAAAAATGTCATAAACGTTTTAAGATATTTTGAAAATATTTGAAATATTCTGAAGATATTTAAAAATTTTTGGAGATCTTTAAAATTTTTTGAAGATATTTAAAAAATATTCTAAAGATTTTACATTATTTAGAATATAATTAAAATCTTTTGAAGATATATAAAAAGCATCATAAAGATTAAAAAATAGTTTGAATATATTTGAAGAATACAAAGATTTAGAATCTCTTGAACGCGACTCTCTTTGTGTGGATATGTTTCAAAGATTTATTCCCTAACATCTTTTTTTTTTTTTGTATAATGATAATGCAACTAGCGCTTGATAGATGGCGTAAAAAAGATGTTGGGAAGAGCCTCGATATATTGATGAAACATGGGAGTAAGTGGAAGACATCGGTGAATTGTGCTGTGTGTGTGTGTGTGTGTGTGAGTACGTACGGCAATTCGACTCTCTACTGGCAAGTCCTGTGTGTAGGCTTTTGAAGTGTCTCGTTTTAGGAAGTTCTTGAAATTCAAGCTTCCAAACAATATTGGTTCCAACCTCCCACCACAGATAAACATTACAGAAACTTTACTTCTAATAAAATATAGCATATTTATTTTAATTTTCGTTGGTGAAACAAGGCTCTATATGGCCGTAGATTTTAGCACGTTTTAATTTACGTTAAAAAAGTTGGGAATATAATGTTTACAACTTACGCATGAGGGATTTAAAATCTTGCACGCGTCTCGAGTATGCTGGAGGTAGGATCACCCTTTTCTTTTTTTTCTTTTTTTTTAAGGAGCGATTTCTAGGTTTCCACCGAGAAAGACCATTCATTTTTCATTTTTTTTTTTTTTTTTTTTTTTTTTTTTGCGGGAATGAACTCGGTAGCCCCTGAGTTGCCAAGTCAAATATTTTATCACTCATCAATTGAAAAGAGGGAGAATTAATATCGCCAGATTGGGATTTAAGTTTATATTTCGCCTAAAGAAGCTTATCATTATATATATTATATGTTATTACATTTTCTGCTGTTTACCAAGAGCCTGAGTTTGCAGATTTTTCGTAGCTGTGAAGAATGACACCAAGGAACGCAAAGTGCTGACTATCAACTATCGACAGAGGTTGTTCGTAGGCCTATTAAATCCCACAACCTAATGTGGCTTTTAAAAGTTAGAAATTTCTCTGATTGTGTGACATGTGCAGCAGATTTCACTAAGAACAGTTTATTTTTAAAAGTTAAAAATTTCTCTGATTGTGTGACATGTGCAGCAGACTTCACTAGGAACAGTTTATTTCTCTTTCATATTTTATTCTCTACGTCTTGAATTAAAGTTCCTTTTCTGTAAGGGGCTGACTTTGCTATTGAGGCCTCAGGACTAGAAACGCCCTGTTTTTTCAGCAGGGGCTGTATGCTTGTCATATAATTTAATAATATAATAATAATAATATCGAGTTGTTGAGCGATATAACTCCCGACTACGATGCCATTAAAAAAAATTATTTTAAAGACTTTCTTGTGACTTGTGATTATTGTCTCTTATGTGACGATGGCAGCTGGCTCGTCGTTGGTGTGTCAGTGAAGAAAGTTACTTCAGTAGGATTACTAAGACTTTAGTTGCTTCACTGGGCAGCTTTGTGAATGATAGGAATCGGTGGTCACGATTCTGTTCAGTTCGTTCACGGTTTCCTTTAGAGTCCAGAGGGATATCACACGTCAGTGAGCTACTTACTACTGTTATTGTTGGTATTTTGAGTAGAAGACGACAGAACTAAAATATACTCTCATTTCAGTTTTTGCCATAATTCTCTTCAACAGGGACTTGAAAAAGAAAAAGTCCAGTCGTTTTAAGTTTTATTTTATTTCCTTTTCAGTTGTATTGAGTACTTGTTACTAGAGTAGCTTGTTAAACCATCGTATATATGTGGCTAAGCTAGATTTATACAAAGCCAGCTGGTAGATGGATTCTTGTATCGAAGGTTGATAGATGAACGTAAGGTGGTTTATTTAATTCATGCTTATTGGAGGTTTATTGAGAGATATTCCTCCTTGGTGTTAAGGGTTTTTAGTAGATGTATCCATAGTTAGCCTCAATGCCTCATAGTACAAAATCTAAGTCAGTGCTACTTTGGCTTGTTATCTACGCGTCACCTACTATTCGAGGTGCTAATACTAAACAAGACGGAAGCATCTTGTTTGTTTGTATGATGCTTTTACGTTGCATGGAACCAGTGGTTATTCAGCAACGGGACCAACGGCCTTACGTGACTTCCGAACCACGTCGAGAGTGAACTTCTATCACCAGAAATACACATCTCTCACTCCTCAATGGAACGGCCGAGAATCGAACCCGCGACCACCGAGGTGGGACGCTAATACCATACCAACCACGCCGCTGAGGCGCTACATTTAGGTCTATTGTGGTCGACAAATTATATTAGTAAACGATATCTTCGTTTTTTAGTACCTAATAGCACCTCGGAGTATGTGACGCGTACATAACAAGCCATAATAGCACTATATAAAAGAATTTCTTTTATAAATCTTAGTCTGCGTTGTTCTCTGTAGTGGATTTTGATGTTGCCATCTTGGAGATGGCAGGCGAGGCACGTTAACAGACTAGCCTTTGTCATCCCGAAAGACGAGGTTTTGTGCTGCCCACTATGCTTACATTGGAAAGAGTAGTACCCATTCACCACGCTGGCCCTTATGATTTTGGCTGGTCAAGGGGAGCAGTTGTTTCATAGGTCAACCTGGTCAAGATCTTGCGTCACTTGGATTGATAGTGCAGCACATAAAGGTTTTTATCACCATTGTTACCAGTGTCTTTGCTTTTGTTGGGGACGATCTTTTTCGTAATCTCTAATTTTTACAGAAGAGGGTCACGATTGCTCCCGGTGGTCAGGTAATCATTCTTACTGTACCCTTTATTTAGATTCATTTCGTGATCCTCTCCAACATAATGGTACATGCATGTGCTGAAAGAGCGCAAAAGCGCTAGGTACTTTTACTAAATATTACTTTTGTGGCAGCATTTACCCACTGCTTGGTCTCAAGTCCAGGTCTGCAGATAGTCATAGTTTCCTTGGCCAATTTAGCACCTCCAATTGTTGCGTTTGAGTAATGTGCATAGAGTTCCCCCTTTTAGTATTGTAATAATCACGATTCATAATTAGCCTTATTGAGAGTGAAACGGATCAGGCAACTTCGATTTGATTTTGTTTTTGTTTGTGGTTGTTCGGCAACGGGACCAATGGCTTTACGTGACTTCCGAACCACGTCGAGAGTGAAACTTCGATTTGAAAAGTTGAAAGAAAAGTTCTAGGGTGAATGTGCATCTTGCAGACCCTCATCCATCTGCATTTATTTTTTTTTTTTTGTGTGCAGCATCGAGTTCTTCCTCGGTTGTTGTGCTTTTTAGCAGTTTCTTATTATGTGTATTTTCAGGTTCTTCTTTCATACCGAGTTTACATATGCTTCCTTCTTCCCACCTCAAAGGGTTGGGCTGTTTCTTTAGCTCGTGTTTTGTTCAAGTCGGTGTCGTCTTCGAGTTGCCAGCTGTGTTCCAGTGATTATGTGCTATATTTCCAAGTATTCATAAGATGTATCGATGATATACTAATAGTACGTTCTGTTCTCTCGACAATTTTCTATTTGCTTACTGAATGTCCTGTAAAGTGAAGTTCCACGTAAACTGAAACTTCTACATTACACAGTTCCATCTTGTAGGATACCACAGCTTTCTGGTGCAGGGGATACATTTTAGAACTGCAAGTAAACAAGGTCTGAAATGCATCCATGCAGGTGCATTTATTTTACCAACATTAATATTGCCATCAGCAATCAAGTCTTACTCGAGTGAAAGATTCAACTCGTACAGGGTTGGCCGGTCTTTTAAAATTTTAGTGTAATGTGGGTTAAATTAATCGATTAGCAAAACCCTTTGAATACTGTCACTTATAGTGACAACAAGGGCTTTGATCATACACAGGTAAGCCATTGAAAAAGGTGAAAATTAATCATGGGTTCTTGAAATGCACTTAAAAAGAGAAATTCAAACATGGGTATTCCATATGCCAAGTCTTGTTCTTGAGTCCTTGACCTGCATAAATAATTTTAATATGAAAAATCACTTCAGTGCTTTCATAAAACCTGCCCACAAATGATGTATCAAAAAGGAAATAAAAAAAACATCTTATATATTTCCTTTTTTTACTGAATTCAACCATTAATAACACGAGAAAAATATTCACTAGTTTGTATGAAAGATCAAGACATCACGTGTAATACTTATACTAAGATGTGTAACATTTCTAAAAAAAACCACTACTGTGGTTTTGGTTACACAAACATAAAACGTCATACAGTATAAATAAATAAATTTATTCGTTTTTTTTTATATCTAATGGAAATACATCCCTGAAAATAATATATACACCATCCCTCAATAAATACTGACTTTCAAAACATCTAATCAATAATTAAATCAAAGGTTCCATTTAGAGTTGAAGAACTCTTCTGAAGTCATCACCTTGGAGTGATGACATAGATATGCTTAAGACATCACTTTTAGTGTAGTGATGGTTATGATGATGATGATGACAATGATACAGTTATAACTGCTAATCAGGCAATAATATTTAAGTGATCTTGGGTGAACATCCTCTGATCTGAGAAAAATAACAACCCAGAGCAACTGGTAAAATTCATTATACGTACAATAAATACAAAGACTTCATACAAAAAAAAAACCTATTCGAACAAGCTAAACAATTTAGGATAAGGTTATATAGATATTCTATTCAACAAATATAAAAAATTCCCTTAGATGCTCAAATCTTGAGACTTATGTATAAAGATATATTGATTGAAAAATAATATGCTGTGCTATGAAATATCTTACAGATTTCTAAAACAAGGCAGTCATGCAGTAGTGTGCTGCACTCAACAGGACATTACAGAACCCAGTGGCTATATAACTATACAACAGACCCACCACATCCACACTTGACTTTGGTCAAATCAAAAACTATTCTACATTTATTCAGCACTAACATCTGAATAATGTCAAACATAAAGCTATCATATAATACCCTGCATGTTGGGAATACCTGAATTTCTTAACTGAATTTTACATAGGCCATTCTTTTTCCAGTTTTCTCAGACATTGATGATTATCCGTGTAACGTTGAGTTTTAAACAGCAGTATGAAGAAACAGAAAAAGTTGAAAGATATTAATAAAAAAGTCCTGTGCACACAGTCCTTCGGAAATATGTGGCAGTAAACAAGCAGTGAACACAAAACCAATATTTCATCCGAAGAACCTAGCATTTGAGCTTTGTCATTTGTTGCTCATAAGTTGACACAAGATTCATTCCCATTTAAGAGTGAGCCTTTACTTAAAAGCATTTCCTTCCAGTTATATTTTTTAATCGCATATTTTTATCAGTACGGTAAGTGATCTCACCTATCTGTCTATGCAATGATTATTAGTAAAGAAAGAGTTTTACATAAATTGGCTATGATGGAAGAAAGGAAAACTAGCATGAAGGAAAGCTTTAATTTTCTTTCCTGGTTATGTAACATATGACTGCAGATTTTTGGGGGGTTTATACCAACAAACAAGGAGTATAAGGGTTATACTCTCTACCAATTCCAAACTTACAAGAACTAGTCTTTATAGCTATGGAGGCAATGCATTACTAGGTTACGATAACTTTTGAACAGCAATGGGAATGTTATGCAAGCAACTAAATTACACTGAAATAAGATGAGTGCTTGCTTCCTTTAGCCTTCAGAATATTTAAAAAGCAAAAAAAATCTCACTTATTACACTCCATTTATATTGCTAGTTGTCTTGCTATACAAAATTCACAAATAAAAATAGATTTTACCAGAAAAATAGTATATTAGAAATGAGCAATTGTATTCACTGCAATACAGTATACTGTACTGTAAATGACACAGCCCTGAAACAAAAAGACTCATCCATGTTCTTAAACTATATAAAATAACATCAGACAATGCATAAAATATCTGTACCTTTCTAAGTTGGTGTAAATTTACCAACTGCTGTGTCTGAGAACTTTGTACCATTAATAAAAGGTAAGCCACAAACACAGATATGAACTTAATGAAAAGTAGATGGCATAGAAATATATGAGAAATTTCTTCCTGATGGAAACTAAAAAGAAAAAAAATGAAACAGAACAATTTCCTTAATATAGCTGCTTAAAAAGTACTTTTTTCTAAGCTTTGGAAGAAAAGCTTCCATATACTTAATGAACCAGATCTTTTTGCTGCCTATCACAACAGACAATAAAGTAGCCAATGAAAAAGATTCCATTAAATAGACTACTTTTATAAAATGTTAATATAATGCAATCAAGATTATAATAGTATATAGCAGTTATTTTTATAAAAAAAAAAAAAAAAATTAATTCACACTTTTTTTCAAGCAAAACTTAAAACTGTATCTCAAACTGAAAATAAAATATCAATACAAATTATCCCAAAAATTTCCACTAAAGATTTTTCACCAAAAGAACTGATCATTATTAAAATTAATTAGCAGTTACAGAAAGGTCACTCGAGTGATCGGCAGCAAATGCTGCTGAAAACGACTGGGTCTCTGGGAATATTAGGAAAAAAATACTTTCTATATTACTTACATTAATTTCTCTTGGGAATGTAAGCTTCGAAATTTATCCACTACAAATATACATATCAGTATCCCTGACCTAATTATTAGAAATAATTGAGTCCATTCCTTCAAAACTCTCCCTAAGTATTTATTTTAGACCACTGATTAAATATCTGCCATCTTTGGTTTCTTCATCATTAATAAAAATATTCAAATCAGTGCTACCAACAAACCAATATTTATAATAGGTAATTGTTACTGTGTAAGTCAATAAAACTACTCTCATGATAATCACATTGATAGCAATAACAACTTTATAATACTTTAGTGTACAACTTTGACAGTAAACATCCACAGAAGATAAACTACTTAAGTTACATTAAGAAAGCTATTTTTGGTGGCATTAATAGACCTAACGGATTCAGAGCTGATGGAACGCTGTTTTTTGGCAATAACTTTTCATCAAAGCATCTGATAAAGGTGAAAGTTGGCAAATATATATTTTAAAACCCTACCTAATTTTAGCAATAATTATTTTGTACCTAAGTTCAACAGATCTGGTACTTAAGAGTAAAAGTGAGTTTCCTATGCCAGAGCCATCAAAATGGCAGGTAATGGTTTTGAACGCAATAGCGATGTTAACCGATGATGTCATGAGGCTCCACTCACTGAAGAGAAGTTTACATGTGAGGAAAAGTTTTTTAACTGTGGCCTTGTCCACTTGCTGATGACATATTCATTTACTGATATTAGTACACATCCTACACTTCAGCGATATCAGTGATGACGAGCAGGATTTGTCATTGTGCCCTTGATTGCATTATCATACTCAATAATTTTATTATTATTATTATTATTAGATAGAGGATTCATCACAACTTCTACAGCAGCTGTTGTTAGCTTGGAATTCTTCCATTTTCTTGATATGCGTATTGTTTCTACTTTAGAAATAAGAATTCTTTTTTCCTCAGGTTTCTACACTATAGCCTTCTCTATGATTCTACAAGAGATGAGTATTGCCAAGAAACTAGAAATAATTATCTGTTCATGGGTTTTCTCGCTCTTGCCACGATTCTTGCTTGTATACAAAGTGGTTAACCGTAGCACAAGTGCAGTCTTGCAACCACGGGGAAAATTTCATACACTGCAGGCCATTCTTGAATTTTTTGAAGCCTGCTATGCATTGCAGAGGCCATGAAATAACGTTTTTCGTAAAACACCCTTCAGCCAATGTTTGGATTTCCATGCTAATAAAGCACAGTTTTTTTCTAACATTTTCCTAATTTATAGTAATACACTGAACTGACAGATGTGCTTAATTAAGTTTTAAAAAATTACCAATTTCTTGCCTTTCTCAGACCGTTTCGAACGAGTGGTGCTTTACAACATAACTGTGATGCAGAGCCATCCCCTTACATATAGATTAAAACATTATTTTGAAAATTTATATATCATCATGCAATTTATTAATTTGCTTTAAAATATTGAGTATTGCCCAGGATTGGTAAAATGACGTTTAACCTTAAGTCTAACTACCATTTGATAAGGTATAGTGGAGGATATGCTATACTGACATCAATGATACATGTCACCATTTTTGCAGATGGTTGGTTGGGTAAGCGCACCTTTAACCTCATTTTCTTAATAAAAAAAAATTAATGAAACATGTATGACAATGCATAGTACTTCCGAAAATTAGGACAAAGTTTGAAACACTGTGCTTTAGTGGTATGGAAATCCATAAGTTGGTTTAAAAGTTGTTTATGAAAAACACTATGCCATGGCCTCTGAAATGCACAGAAGGCTGTGTAAGCATACCCATTCCCCTGTTACTGTTATTGACTTCCTGCCTACCTGGTAGACGAGTGGAGCCTCATTACTTCACATTATGCTTACGTCACAAATTATTTTAGAATCCTTTCCTGTGATTTTCTCCGTTCCGGCATTGGCGACCTCATTTTACTCTATAAATATCATAACTATTAAACTTAGGTACTAAATAATACTTGCAAAAATCAGGTACAGTTATAAAATATACACTTACCAACTTCTACCTTTAACCGATGCTTTGATAAAAAGCTATTGCCGAAAAACAGTTCCATTGGCTCTGAATCCCTTAGTAGATGATGGAAACTGCATGGTATGGCAAAAGAATTCAAATACAGTATATGATTTATTGATGTCACAATAGTGGTCTAGCTTTGCTTAAATGTTGGCCACCATTCCTTTGTTTTCCATACTACAGTATTAATGAAATGTCACAATAAAATTTTGCTATGTTGAACAAGGAACAAATCTATCAGATGACTAGCTTTTATTACCACCATCATATCAGTCCCAATTCTTTTTTTTTTAATCAGGAGAACAAAGCACCTAGCTCATATTGCATGCCTTAATAGTGTAAAATGTTTATCACTGAATAAAAGAAACAACCCTCTTGTGCAATGAAAAAAGCTTTGATATAAATATATATGGCAGTGTTTTGCAGAATGTTATCCCTAACCTCATTTATACCAAGACGCTGCACATTTATGTTAGCACCAAATCCAGAAATTTACCAGTGAACTGTTTATTCAAGAACAGTTTTTCTTTTACCAATTTGTCAATTCATCTACATCTGTTGGCACTAAAATGACCTAACAAGTTTGGCAATAGTACAGTATTGGAAAGCCACACCAGAAAAGAAAATAGGGTATTCTAAAATTATCTTATCACAGAAATGTGACTTGCCTGGATAATCTATATAAAAATAAATGTGAGCTAGTAAACAGTTACAACGCTCTAATCCATACAAAAGTTCACAAGGGTCTGTGCTAGGCTTGACATATACTGTAGTTGGTTCTGACATTAACCTATGGTATTAAGGTAATTAAAATAAATTCCATAAATGAGAATACAAAAGTACTGCACCATCTCACAAGTCAGAAGCTTCAGCATTTGTCCGTCTTTATCCAATATGTTTACTGTACATACATACATACAAATTAAACCACAAAGAGTAGACACGTCACATTATAAGCTGTCTCATAGTGGAGTTCATCTGAAAAATTCCATCAATCAAGAACATAAAAGTACACAGTGAGTGACCAATTGTGAGGGAAATATCATAAGGATTTAACACAATCACAGCATGTTTTGCATGGTTAATAAGTATAAAGAAGAGGAGGAGAATCAGAAGAATATTTTCATTTCATAACATACCACTGAAACTCTCCTCATAATGATTGTCCTGTTTAATAAAAGCTTATATATTTGATAGCCTAATTCATTGAAAACTACTCGATAAAATAAAAATTAATGTTTGAAACATCCATCAGCCAAACTGTAAAATTCCATAATTCTCAGGAATTACCTTCTGAGTAATTTGGATGCAAGTCCTTTTTAATTTATGCTGTTAAACAATGCTTACTATTAAACAATATAAATTTGCATAATACATATTTAACATATACTGAGAAACACTGTGTAACAAAAATGCTGCTCACTCTGGAACAGCACAATTATTTCTTTAAATACACCAACAACAAAAAATAATTTTGTACATCCATCCAGAGTGAATCGGCATACAATAAATTTTAACTCTATTTTAACCATTGTCCGTCTGTCAACAGTAATGCAGCCATATAATTTTAGTCACAAAATTACAAATGTTTTTTAAGACAACCATGCTAATTGACTTGTAGTCTTATAGTGATATATAAACCAAGCAAAAATGTATATGATTTTAGTATCATATATAATGTATAGCAAGCTACCTTAAATTCTGAAGGTAATTGTAAGGTTATACTACTTATAAAAGAGAATGTGTAAAATGAATTACGCACTGGCAAAGATTCACTACTTTATATGCAGCAGAAAAAAATGCAAAAAAACAAACTATTCCAAAACATTAAAACTACCATCATAAATTGGTTTGTTCTAATAAAAGGTTCCACTTCTTTACGAGCGACGCAACTCGTTTACGGTTATCTACTAACTTTCATGACAGGCAAATGCTCAAGTTTCTGCTCAAAGTAATCACTCTAAGTCACGAAGATTTATAGTTGACTGTGGATCATTGGTTGGGTCTGTCAACAATTCATGCCCCATTAAAGCTTCTTGGTACAACTCGCTCCCAACGCAATCATCCTAAAAGAAATCCAACCATTGTTAAGAGGAAATAATATTCATTTATAACATAATTACTGTATTATATATTGCTCTAAAGAATTTCCAACATTACTATTTCATCCATATATACAATAGCAATGTGAGTATACATGGTACTCAACAGTGAATTACAAAAAAGTGTACTTAACCAATGAATAATATGCACATAATTATGTTGAGCTACAACCATATGCAAAAATAATTTATTGTAGTAAAGGCAATTCAAAATAAAAAATAACTGTCACTGCATGGCTTATTCAGAGCTCTCATAAAAAAAGGAAAAAAAAAGAAAATATAAAAATATCTTAATACTAAATTTTGAAACAAATAACAGCAGTTACATACTTGCAAGAGAGCTGACTGAAGGTGGGAAACAGTAGAAAGAGTCACAGCTGATGCTGACAAAACCACATCATTTGTAAAATTTACTTCACCACCTGAAAAAGTCAAATAACACATTGTAAGTTTATTTTTCACAATTCTGTGATCTCTATAAACTATTTCAACAAAAATCATTGGTATAAATTTGCCTTTTGGCAACTGTGAGACTGATCAGACCACTTTTAACAATTTTTTTAATAATATTTATGTACTAACCATAACCTTTTTTTATTATCCCATTACTAACGTTCTTAAATACTAACCATTTTTTTTATACTATATAATATTAATGTACTTCAAAATACAACCCTTTCAGAGAAAGGGGGTTACTGTTGATAGTGGGCCTTGTGCAGCACTCTGTAGACAAACAGTTTTTGCACTGGCATTACTTTCAGCCTTGTTGACAATTACCGACTTGAATTATTGTTCCATATTGCATTGCCTTTTCCTTTGTGTATTAGCACTATGTTCTTTTCCTACTCTTCTGATCCAACTTCTTTTGTCAGAATTTCCTATATTCCATTTACCTTCACGATCAACTCTCCCGCTGCTGTTAGTGAATTGCTTGTTGTTCCTGATGATTCTGAGATTTTTCTACCTTTCATTTTCACAAGCTCTTTTACCACCTTCAACAGAATTATGTTCTACTGTTCCTTCTTCTCTGCAAACAGAAAAGTTTCAAAACACCACCTCAAGTGTTCTTTTACCCAGCACTTGCCATTTCATAGTTTTTTGCATTGTACTGATCTACTGTATATTTACTCAGTAGGGTAGTGCAAAGCATTCAGTTATATACCAGCTCTAACTGTATATCAGCCTCAACCATTGCACACCTTACCCACAATGATCTTAAAATGTGAAGGACTAGGGCCATATTGCCCTCGTTGATATACCTCTGCTTTTTCACATGGTGATAGCCTTTATACCTTTACTGTGCTATTAAAAAACCATCACCAGTTAAATAACAAGTAAAAGATGTGCTGAAATTTCTTTGGCGCCATTGAAACTTTCCGCTATGGCCTGGTAGTGGCTTGTGTTGTTGTTGGTACCTATAGTTATGCCAGATGCATGATCATGGCTAACTTTAACCTTTTATAAAATAAAAACTAATGAGGCTATGTTTGATAATTGGAGGGTGGATGATCAACACACCAATTTGCAGCCCTCTCTAGCCTCAGTAGTTTTGAAGATCTGAGGGCAGACAGAAAAAGTTCGGACGGAGAGACAAATAGCCATCTCAATACCGTAGTTTTCTTTTACAGAAAACTAAAAGCCCTGTTTTAGCCTTACACTGGCAACAAGCCTTTGCTTATAATACAGCGCAGGAGTATCTGTTGCAGGTTTCATACACATACGTATAAGTTTTTTAAATCAATTTCTATGCTATCTTTCCCATCTACTAGTATGTATATGGAAAAATAATTCTGAATTAAACTTAGTGTCAGGCAGCAACATAAGATGCAAACACCTTAGGCTTCTTTAACACTATTCAGTACTTACTTGAATGAGGTGTATGACAACCAAGTTCTGCCATCTTCTTCGCTAGATTTAACTGTTGCCTTTTCTTAGCTCGTTGTGATTGAATAAAATTCCCTAGTGCATCTGTACGTGCTGAGCCTCCATTATCACTTGAAACAGACTGCAGATCTAGAGTCTCTACATCTGCTGCAACTGTGGCTGCAGTGCTACTTATGAGAGACTCTGGTATTCCAACATCCATGCTCTCTATACCATCACTGGAACCTCTACCCTCCATCACAATAATTGGAGCAATATTATTGGCATCTGTAAAATAAAACCTATGCTTACTAGACTACCTCATTAAGCAACTCTATAGTTTTTTTTAGAAAAAAACATTTCTCGCCCAGTCAATACTATGAGGTCCAGTACAACATTTATGCAATAATTACCCTCAATGTAAATTATTACAGTAATAATTTTCTTGCATTAATCATGAGTATATTTAATGTTAACTAACATTTTTTGTAAAAATGTACACTATGGCAATATTTACGGAGCCACTGCATATCTGTAAATTGCCCACTTCAATTTATTAAATATATTTTATATTAACACTTATTGAGAGAGAGAGTGTGTGTGTGTTTGTGTTTGGCTGATGCTATGAACACTGATAGCATTAAGGTATTCATACTACATCTAACAAGGTTACCACAATCACATCTCCCCCTTTCACTATTTATGTAAACAATTAATACAAACAAGCAAAAAACACTGAATTTCTCTTTGTTATCTTCTTACACTTGGCATTATTAAACCAAACATAAATGATTGTGCATAATGTTCTCTTACAGCAGGAAATAAGATGATTTCTGGAATTTAACTGCTGGAAAATTATAATTTCTAGAGGCAGTAAATAGTTAAGAGGCAAGAAAATATTTATCAGCAGAAAAAAGGTGACTTACCAGTACTAATGTCACCATTAATAAGCTCAATGCTAGACAGAAGAGCAGTGTGGGGATCAGATGAATGAGAAGTTGATGCAAACGTTGAAGATGGTATGTGTGGATCCAGTGTCGATGAAGCTGCTGATGGTGTGCCACCCGCAGTTAGTGGGAGGAGCGGATCCATCATTAAATCCTTATCACCTAGTAATGTTATGTAATCTAACTGATTTGAATCAGCTGCAGCTGTTGAAGAAAAGATAACTCATTTTAAACGGTCACATCATTCCTGTGCGTATTATTGTCACTGTTGTTACTAAGACCAATAATCATATCTCAAGTAATTTTTACTCTATCATGGACTCTACAAAGGATCTATACAGGCAGTCCCCAGCTTTCGACGGGTTCGGCTTATGACGTTCCAGGGTTACAACGCTTTTCAATTATATTCATCAGAAATTATTTCCAGGTTTACAATGTACGTTCCAGGGTTACGACACTTACAGCACTGATTTGGCGGAAGAAATATGACTCCAAAAATGCAAAATAATCAATAATTGAAGGTTTTTTTGATGGAAAATGCAATAATATGCAGTTTACATAGTTTTTAATACACCCAATGCATTAAAAGTAAGGTTTTCTTAGGATTTTTTGACGATTTTTGGCTTACGATGCATCTCAAGAACGGAACCCCCATCATAAACAGGGGACTGCCTGTTATACTTCTGTTGTGACACATCTTCAAGTTTTCAATAAAACACACTGTTTTTCTTTGTCATAAGTCTGAAATAAGGGATCTTTCCTAGATAGTGACCCTCATGGGTTTTAACCCAGTAGTATGTATCCACCTTTTTTTAGTACAAGCCTTTGGGGTTTACTGTAAAAACAGAAACAAAAGACTGTAAACATCATAAAGATAATGACCCCAAGAAAACCTTTGGGGGTTACTATATAGGAAAGATCTGAATTAAGTGTCAATGACCATAAACCTGAAGCCAACGTAAAAATGTTATTGTTATAATACAATTAAGTTTGTTCATACTTACCTGGCAGATATATAATAGCTGTATTTTCTGAAGTCCGACAGAATTTAAAAATTCGCAGCACGCAGTGGGCGGCCAGGTGGTAGTACCCATTCCCGCCGTGGGAGGCGGATATCAGGAACTATTCCCATTTTCTATTCATATTTTATCAGTGCCACTGTCTCCTGAGGGGAGGTGGGTGGGCACTTTAATTATATATATCTGCCAGGTAAGTATGAACAAACTTAATTGTATTATAACAATAACATTTTGTTCATGAAACTTACCTGACAGATATATATATAGCTGAATCCCACCTTCGGATGGTGGGAAGAGACAGAATAGGATTTTTTGGGAAACTAAATTAAGTAGATGATATACATCTTGGTTCCTCACCTGTTAGCATAGCCGACTTCGTGATTACTGTCACCAAAGTCTGCTTCTGCGTTACTAGAGTTGCCAGCGAGGTAGAGACCTGTAATGCTGGTGCGCTCTAGATGATCTGTCAACGGGGGCGTGACCACAATGTGACTAGACCATATGACCATACTTCTGAGGGTACCGAAGCTAAAACCACCACCTGACCTAACCTATCAAAGTTAGTTCCATAACTTCTAGGCTAAAGAAAAGGAACGCGCCTCAAGCGACCAACCCTTCAAAGTTAAAAGCACACCTATCCCTTTTCTATAGGATAGGATTCGTGTTGCTTCCTGCCCCCAATAATATATCTACGGAAATGTATGGTCCTAGCGACTTACAGATCTCAAATGTCGTCTTCACATCCCGTCGGGAGATGTGAAGCGAACACAGAGTTGCTTCGCTAAAGCGTGGCACTCAGGATGTTACTGAGTGTCATGCTCTGTTGAAATGCTTCCGAGGCCGCGCCCTCACCTTCTTGAGCATTCATATTAAGAAAAATCTCAAATCTTTATGCAAACATAATGAATGAGACCTCTTAAAAGAACTCCTTGGCTATAATGCCAGGGTTTTCTTGGACATGAACCAGTCTGGTCTTTTACGGAACACCGCAGATTGTCGGGAGTGTGAAGCGAACACAGAGTTGCTTCGCTAAAGCGTGGCACTCAGGATGTTACTGAGTGTCATGTTCTGTTGAAATGCTTCCGAGGCCGCGCCCTCACTTCTTGAGCATTCATATTAAGAAAAAATCTCAAATCTTTATGCCAACATAATGAATGAGACCTCTTAAAAGAACTCCTTGGCTATAATGCCAGGGTGTTCTTGGACAAACCAGTCTGGTCTTTTTACGGAGCACCGCAGATTGTCCGTTGACCTTGACTTTCTATAGTTTTATCAAGATAAAACTTGAGAGACCCTACAGGGCACAGGACTCTAATGCCCTTGCCCAATAATTTGTGCCATACCCTTGGTCTCCAAGCCTTCGGGTCAAGGGTTAGACAGGTTTTCGTTCTTACAAGAACGGAAGGCTTAGAGGACAGACCGCATTATGTCCTTTAAACCAAAAAGCCTCCTGAAGATGGCTAAACCTCACTAACCCTCTTTGCCGTGGCTAGAGCGGTTAGAATATTAGCCTTTCTTCCGGTCAGTGTATTAAGTTCGCAGAAAGGATAGGTTCGAAATGCTTTTGGCATCAGAAACCCAGACTACGTCTAAGTTCCATGCCGGAACCTTTGATCCAGAGAATTTCAAGATCTCCACAGACCTCAAAGATCGTGAAGCTTTGTTGTTTGACAGAACCGAATCTCTGAGCCTAGAGGCCGTCAACAACATATTTGCATATTCTACAATAGTTAGGACTTCTAGCTTATCTCATACTTCAGACGGAAAGATAGAACCATAAGGAAATTCACAGAGGTCGAGTTGGAGGAATAGTCATTTCCCTTCACTTACTCCAGAAACGGCCTCCTCCGATTGAACACTGAAAATAGGCAGCACTGCTTTGCCTTGGCCAAGAGACTGCCATCTCTTGAAGATCTTATCGCTATGTACCGTTGAAGACGAAGGTAGATATTGAATGCAACCTACGTCTTCACAGACGAATCGAGAGAAGGATTCTCAAGATTCTGAACCTGTGCTTACAAATGACTGAAAACGCTAACCGCTATTTCATTGCTGTCCGGTGAGAAGTCGTAGTTGCAATGAAAGCGGGGCATTCTTCAGTAATGAAAACACAGGGGAAAGCCGCCTGAAGGACTGCTTCTCATGGGCTGAACATTTGGAAGTAGAGCTGTCAGGTCGGAGAGTAGGCGATGTCTTTATGACATATCTGTTTAATTCGGGATGAACAATGAACAATTGTACACCTACGAATATGAGATATTTTAAAGACAAACTCAGATGTCTGCAAAATCATTCGCATTATCAGGTGCGATGCAGCGGGAGACTTGTACAGACTTTCTGTTACCGTGCGGTAAACAGTAAAATGAATAAGTCTAAGAGATATCTCTGTTGAAAATTCTCGCAATATCGAAGGCGATGGAATCTATCGTCACAGCAGTAGATGGTCCTTCATAATTGCGAGAATCCCCTTCAATCAGAGACCTAAGTCCAAGATTGTTGGGCAGAGATACGGTTCGGTAGTCAATCAAAGCAGGGGAGAGAGAGAGACATAAACAACCGTGCATCTCGGAGGCCCAGCTGATACTGAGCGGCTATCAGGCACAGGCAGTTCAATACGCAGTAGCAGAGCCTGAGCTCCCGCTGACTCGTCATCCTGAGTTGCCAGGTAATCCATATTCCACAAAGGAATGCGTTCGTCTAGAACCACCGAGCATAAAAGATATGCTCGAGCAATTATATTTAGGCGAAACGAATTTCGGTAAATATAAAAGTTGAAATGGTGTTGTCGTGACAAAACCATAAGTATATAAAATTGAAACAAACTCCTGGGAGGTTGCAGGCAACCCCGAGTTGCAGTTCAATTAGAATACTTCTCGTCTAAGTCGCAATCCGTAGAAAAACTAGGATATGCGCCTACCCCTCGGACAATTCAACTGCTTAGTAGAATCATGTCGCCGAGGTTAATATAAGTAGTATATTTATAGGATTCTGAACAACGATCTCCATCTAAATTCTTTCCTTCAAGAAAACAAAATAAGGATTGGAGATCGACCACCTTCGATCTCTATCAAAGAGAGTGAAGGAGAAGTCTTCCTCGAAGGAAAGCTTCAATGGTGAACAGAATACTAACTGCCTGAGTTGCCAGCTACTCCCTTTACGAAGGAATAGGTATGATATTATCGAGCAAAAGGAAACTCTCAAGCAGGCGTATTTAAACGAAACAGAATTCGCTAAATACAGAAGCTGAGTTGGTGTTGTCGTAACAATACCTGAAGAGTTGTTCTTACTCCGAAAACTCTTGGAAGGTTGAAGGGGAGTGTCAAATAAATACATTAGAACAACAGTTCTTTCGGCTTCTATCCGCAGAGGTAAATACGATATGCGTAAATGACTTGACCCATGCGTTAGCAAAATGACGCAAAGATAAACTACATAAGTATTGTAGTAATTTGAACATCAAATTCTCTACTACATCTTTCCTTTCCTCGACGAGGAAGAGAGAAAGAAAGGGAAACCGACTGTCCACGTTCTAATGAATGAGGACTTTTTAAAAGAACTCCTTGACTCTTTGCCAAGACTCTTTGCCAAGAAAAAGGGGAGTAATATTCGAATAGAGATCATCAAGAGAACCGAGGATCGAAAAGGACCGTTCAATGTTCTTATGATATTGGACATAAGACTTCCTGGATCTAGTCTACAAGTCTTTTTCTTACTCCCCGGATGAGCCTCTGAAAATGAATGAGAGCTCTTCCGAAAATTTGTTAATGAGTTTATCCGCTTAAACGATAAAAACGGTAAAAGGTAAAACTATGACAATGAGAACTACCCCATTTATGAGGGGTCCCCCACTTAAATGACAATGGGGAAAACGTCCTGACTTGACAAAACTATTAGCACTTTGCTAATACTGTAGGGGAAAACCCATTAACATGACCGAAAGTCACCCAGGAATCCGAGTATATAATCTTCCCGATTCTCAAAGAAATCGATGAAGAGGAAAGAGGGATCGAAGAAAAAATTCGGGTATGTCTTTCCGCTAACTCCGAATCCTTTTTAAAAATTTCTGTAAAGAAATGTCCTCAACAGCAAATAAGACGCCTTCAACAAGTCTTTTCTCTCGCAAAGCGTCCTGCCGAGCTTCCACCGAAGCGTCCTGGCGAATGTCCACAAAAGCGTCCTCATAAGCGTCCTGCTGAGCGTCCTCAAAAGCGTCCTGCTGAGCGTCCTCAAAAGCGTCCTGCCGAGCGTCCTCAAAAGCGTCCTGCTTAGCGTCCTGGAAAGCGTCCTCAAAAAACGTCCTGCTTAGCTACGAGCATGTCTGAGCAGAGAACACTAAGTCTTCTGAACGACGTTCCAGAGAGGAACTCGTTGAGCGCCTTGATGCATGCAAGGCCCGCCAAGAGGCATCCTGGCGAGCGACCTTGCCAAACATCTCAATGTATGACGAACCGCGTTTTGCGTATGACGTTGAATATTTTTAAGGGACGTCCTCATGCGAGTCTCCATGGAGAGCCGCACGCTGCTCCTGAAGAGTGTGAACACTAAAGGAAGACGTATGGCTTTCGTCTTCCGCAAGGTGCTTGCCGAGCGTCCTGGAGAATGTCTCTACTTACAGGACGTCGAGCACCTCCAAAAGCTTCCTCACGTCTAAATTGCCCTTCTTATGCAGACCAGAGACATAAGTTGTTTGACTGTGCAAAGCAGCTTGCCGGCCGTCAAACTTATCAGCTTGCTTTTCCGAAGTAAAGCGAACGTTACATAACGTATACGGAGCGCCATGAGGAGAGGAGACGAATACTGAGTTGCTCCTCCAAAAGGTGGAATCAAGAATGTCCTTGATTACCAAATTCTTTTGGAATGCTAGCGAGGTTGAAACAGCTCTAACTTCATGAGCGTTCACTCGCAGGAGGCTCAAACTCACTCTTCTGGCAAGATGAATGAGCCTCCTTAATAATGTATAAATGATGTATACATGAGCGTTCACTCACAGGAGGCTCAAATCACTCTTCTGGCAAGATGAATGAGCCTCCTTAATAATGTATAAATGATGTATACATGAGCGTTCACATCGCAGGAGGCTCAAATCACTCTTCTGGCAAGATGAATGAGCCTCCTTAAATGTCCCTTAGGAAAAGAGCCAGTGCATTCTTCTAAAAGGGAAAAGTGTGGTCTCTTTACTCTTTCATCCTCTCGTGACGAGAGAGAGGACGTGAAGCGTCTCTTCTCTAAAGCTTCTTTAGGGGCGCGAGTCCTTCCGAGAACTCCAACCCCTGTGTGGGGAGGACGCCTCGGAGGACGAGAAGCAATCCTTCAAGATTCGTGCACGTGCTCGATCTTCGGCAGCCTGGGAAGCGACAACAGGACCTGCCGAAAGGAAGCCAGATCAGCATGAAAAACCCGTAACCCTCCTTCGGCTTTTGACATGCCCTCTCCCTGGTTTCCTGGGAGTCCGACAGAGGTCTAGGCCTAGAGGCGTTATGGGGCCGATCTGACGTTCCCTCCTAACGAGAGAGAGGACGTGAAGCGTCCTCTTCTCTAAAGCTTCTTAGAGGGCGCGAGTCCTTCCGAGAGCTCCAACCCTTGCGCGGGAGGAACGCCTCGGAGGACGAGAACAGCAAATCCTTCAAGATTCGTGCACGTGCACGATCTTTAGCAGCCTGGGAAGCGTCAACAGGTTCTGCCGAAGGGACGCCAGATCGGTGGGGAGCCCCCCGTAAACCCTCTTGCGGCTTTCGACATGCCCTCTCCCTGAGTCCTGGGAGTCCGACAGAGGTCCAGGCCTAGAGGCATTATGGGGCCGATCTGACGCCCCCTCCACAACACAAGGGGCACTACACTTCACAACACTGATTGGAGAGCGAGCACTTTAGTCTAAGATTACTTGATGTAATCCTCTAGCAGACACTTCTTCTAGGCCCGTAAGCCATACCACAGGGTTAGGCAAAATAAAAACTACAGGAGGTTAGAAGGTTCATTATTTCTAACTTCTGTTTACTGTGGAGGAAAACTCCTGATTCTAACACGCTCTAAAATGCGTACATGAAACCTGCTTCTTCCGTAATCAGTCACACATTACACTAATTACATTGAACTTATGCAAAGAAAACATGTAAACGTCATATCTACTAAGTAGTGTCTACCGAAAGTTCCGGTAGCCTCACCTTACCATGCAGACAACAAAGTCTGAAACTAGGCTAACTAGCTTCAGACATCAAATGCAATGAAAAATTTACGATAGCGTATGCCTAGCCACAAATCAAGATAATCGAAAGAATAATTAGGATACTTAAGCGGCTAATGAAGTTTTCAAAATCCTAGGCGGAGGTCTGTAAACAGTTGTTTACCGACCGGCGACAGAAAAAATATGAATAGAAAATGGGAATAGTTCCTGATATCCGCCTCCCACGGCGGGAATGGGTACTACCACCTGGGCCGCCCCCACTGCGTGTGCCGCGAATTTTTAAATTCTGTCGGACTTCAGAAAATACAGCTATATATATATCTGTCAGGTAAGTTTCATGAACAAACCATGAGTTTATGACAATCCATGGGACAACAAATTCAATTACTTGAAAAGCACTCACCCAATATAGTATGATTCTTGACCATGTGCTGACGCAGATTAAACTTTGAGTTATAACTTCTATCACAGCAATCAATAGGACAGTGGTATGTAACCTTAGTGCTACTTTCCTTAGACTTCCCTTCATGTTTCTTCAAGTGAACATACAAACTACTCTTTGCTGTAAACTTTGCATTACAATCTGCAATTCAAGAGAGTAATTACAAACAATATAGGTACAAAAAGAAAAAGCTATACACAATAGTTAAAATATTGCAGCATACCTATACTAAACCTAAGAGTATGTATGACTAGCACCTAGTTACCCCTGCTAATTACCAAAAAAAAAAATAAATAAAGAAATAAAAATCTTTAAAAGTGTAGGCAAGTTAATACTAGCATAATTTAGTAAATTTACTTATTACTTAATTACATATTCTGCAGATGCATCACATTAAAATTAACTAAAAGGGTCCTTCTTTTATATGTAAACTTTAAAGTGTTCAGAATCCAAATTGTTAGTTACTGCCAAGTATCTAATTACTCAAGCACTATCTTTAACATGAATTTAATTATGTAAATATGTCTTTTAATTACCACTGTATTGATGAGAATGATGACACAAACCAAAAGTAGCATCATAACTTTCTCCCAAAAAGTTTTAAGACACTCTTTCTACATCCTACATCAAAACTCATTTAGCCCTTTTCCCAGTTTTCAATATTCACTTTCATATGGAAATGTCTTTGGTAAAACTTAAGAGAGCTTATTGGAAATGTTAATGGTTATGGAATTCTATCAAAAAGTTTAAGGACACTTACTTTCAACAGGGCACTGGAAATTTCTTACACCAGTATGAATAAGCAGGTGGCCTTTAAGATGCTCTGATCTCAGGAAACTCTTCATACACAAATGACAAGTAAACTTTCTGTCATTTGTGTGTTTTCTCTGATGCCGACTTAACTTACTTGCACTTTGGAATGACCAGTTACATCCCTGAGAGAATAAAAACAATTTAAGTCTACTCAGGGAACTGGAACGGTAAAACAATCTATATAAGCTACTATAGAAATCCAGTGTGGTAAAAAACAAATAGTTTAGAAAATTCCATACGTATGAAAATGTCAATACCACTGGTTAGAAGTAATGCCTAGTGTGAGACATTGTACTTGAATCTTAGGAGTAATGTTGCCAAAAAAAAAAAAAAAAAAAAAAAAAAAAAAAAAAAAACAACAACAACTTCAGTGATGATGTTCATGTACCACATCAAATCACTGATACAGCAACAACTGAAGTCACTTTTCGGTTTGAGGAATAGAGCACTCCTAAATTGTAAATTCTTGTCATTTTTTGGCAAAGGTGTACGTTAAAACTTCCTTACTTCTTTGAACATCAATGGTGATGGTGTTTACATTACTAGGCCATTTGGACAAATTAAAACATATTATGACCTCAAACACATTTATTTCTTACTCCTCATTTGCACTGCTAACTTCATTCACAAGATTAGAGAAAACAGTAATGCAACAAGGCAGTTGCACAATTCAAACCAGAAGCAATACCTTTTAAAGCTCTGAAACTTAAAAATTAAGGAAAACTTTGCAACTGCCTTCTTTAACTTTGGGTATTTTTCAATAAACCATTAGCAGTATGTAATCAATATTTTTAGCTGCATTTCAGATTATAATAACAATTACTCCAAATACAATTGGTTGAAATATGGTTAACTGTCTATAATCATTGCTACTATATATGGTTAACTGTCTATAATCATAGCCACAATAATTGAAATATTTAATGGTGGTTAGATCTGGGATCAACTGCTTGTCATTCACTATTACTATTGTGCATGTATGAATGCTTAAATTAACTTCTAAAACAGGCTATTTAGTGACAAGAAAGTCATTAAATTCTTTACCTTAAAAGTACAGACAAAAGGTCTTTGTCCTGTGTGGACTCTCATGTGAGCTTTCAATCTGCATGGCTTGTCGAATTTCTTCCCACATCCATTCCACTGACAACACAACTCCTCTTCTTTATGATGGCTTCTCATATGGGATGTTAAGGAATTGGGAGTAAAGTATGACTTGCTGCAACCATCCTCTCCACATCTAGAAAAAGCCATGATAGTTGGCATTAATACATCTACATATAAAATATTTTAAGTATACCTCTGGGCATGGATACATTACTAGCACAAACAAATAAATTTTAACATATATATTTACTGAAATATTATGAAATAAACAAAGCTGCTTATGTATGCTAACACTAATATTTCATTAGAGAAAATTTAAATTGTCATTTATTTCCAGACTAATCATATGAAAGAGAACAATACCCTAGAAAAACTAAAAGCAAATTATTAAGACCCATTTTTCCCAAAACCCAACAACCTTTGGTGGTCTTCAGTGACCACAGACACACAGGGTCTTTAGACTTTTTGATGGAAAATGAGTGACAATAGATCATGCATGTACTCCCTGGACTCACTGTTATCCACTAACTAATTCCCTAAGAGTATGTGTATGGGACTGTTAACACAGCTCCATATAAATTTTCTCTGTTTTGGCAAGGCAATTTTGGAGTCTTCAATTATCAGCATTTATATTATCCATTAGCAATCATTTTCCTTCAGCTTTTCATATCTAATCATTCAGCTTTTTACTCTATCTCCATCTTTTTGGAAAGTATAAAATACCCTTTCAGATTATCTCAGGGTCACATACGTTGCCATTGACAAATTACACTAACCAATTATGAACACAGCCACGTTTTTCTTTCATTGCTCAGAGTACCTTCATTTCTCACAGCATACAGCTGGCTATGGTGTCATTTTGGAGCTAAACACATGTATTTTATGTATTGCTTAAAAATGCAGCAAAACAAAAATAAAAACTCAAAATGACAGACAAGTTTACCTTAGTTGGAGGTTATAATCTGCAGGTCTGTGCTCATGACTTCACCCAGAAAGTAAGTAGCCAAGATTGTACTACTGTTCCTTTTGCCATCCTAGTCTTGTCTTGTAAACAGAAAATAAGACCACTTTATTTTTACTTGGCGAGAGCCATCCCCAACTATTTACAGAAGGTGAGACACCTTAGGAGTTGACAACTTGAGGCTTTTCCTGTCCACAGCTGACAAAGGCTAGTTTCCAAACATAGTGTACTGACTAAGCCAAGTAATTCTTCAGGTATCTTCTGGTGTATCAGATGAGGCTGCTCAGGCAAGAATGAGCGCTCATAAAATCAGGGCTCTCTCCAGATCATTAGCCCTTAAAATGAATACTGAAATGTCTGCTATTATTTTTTGCCAACTTCTACCTCACAAGGCATTCTTCCTAAAAGGTAATAGTTTGTATTCAGTGGCATTTGTCACAGTCTGTAAACTTTGACCAATTGTGGGAGAGAATGCAAAATTCATCTTCCCCTTCCTAATACAGCCTGTTATACTGTACTGCATTACACCCAATTTGAAGGAAAAGTAGTTACTATTATTATTAATCACAATCTTTTAAAAACTATACTTAATGAAAGTTAAGCTCCTCCTTTGGTTTAGCACGGTTCCAATAACTCTAACCAACACAAGGGTTGACTATCGTATCAGCAGCCATAACAAATTGCTAAGAAACTGAAGCAGATTCATGATTAACATTCCCTTAACACACACTGTGTATGATCAACACATAAGATGTGCTGCACACTTGCAGTAAGGTGAATGAGAAGCCAGCATAACTTCAAGGGCCTCAAACAAATAGGGAAAAAAAGGCTTTACTGAATGAGAAGCCACCATGACTTTAAGGGCCACAAACAAATAGGAGAAAAAAGGCTTGACTTCAAACTCATTTCTACAGGTAGCAAACTATGAGTCAGCTGTGGAAGGGAAATGAGAGGCAGGTGGAACAGAA